>NW_027554455.1:0-95311 GCF_053574225.1 Canis aureus | reverse complement strand
CATCCCTGCCCAGGTTTTCTGTGGTCACGAACAAAATAAACTACTTGTGCCTGAATCTTTGTCTCAGGATTAGCTCCAGAGGGACCCCAGACCAAGATGGGGACCGGACTAGAATTGGGGGCAGGCAACATTCTGGACGGAAAGACTTCCTTTAACATCACGCGCTAATGTTCTTCCAACCCACATCCCCCCGTGGTTCTTGAATGCACCAGCAAACGATTTGAACGTTCCTCTTGAAAGAGAGATACGTGAAAGTAGCAAGGAATTTTTTGCAAGAGAAAACTTGTACAGGAACTCTTGCCCTTCCAAGTATCTCAGTTCCTTAAAAGGCGTGGCGTTTACCTGCTGAAGGACACAGAGATAGATGTTCCACAGAACAAGGACAAGCTCAGGAAACAGCAAGATGGGGACTTTTGCTCCAAAATTAACGTCGGGAGAATTGTTCTACTAGTTGGGGGGATACATTAGGACCCTCGTCGGTCTTGCCTCCCTGTAAGTCCCAGGGTGGGTGAAGATCTAAGAGTAAAAATATGTAAGTGTAGAAAAACACCACAGAGAAATAGGGGTCCACGTGTCTACACTCGGAGTGGAGGAGACAGCAAACCTGACACCGAGGAGCCCAGAGGAACAGACTTGGGCCATCCGGTCTGAACAGCCCCGGAGTGAAAACTCTGAACATCAAGAAACAGAAACCGCAAAGTGGGGAAGGATATTGGCTGTGACGCAGCAGGATGATGAGGTGCTGTCGAGTGCGGGGAAGCAGGCGGCAAATGCAGCTCGCCCGGCCCTACCCCCTACCTCCGGGTGCTCAGCACAGTTGCTCCTCCAGGGTCAGTGTTGACAGACGATACTGACAATAGCACTGTCTCCAGGATAGAATTATGGAGGGATGTTTAATCAATGTATTTATTTTTTTTAAAGATTTATTTATTTATCCAGGAGAGACGCAGAGAGAGAGGCAGAGACGCAGGCAGAGGGAGAAGCAGGCTCCCTGCGGGGAGCTGGACGCGGGACTCGATCCCAGGACCCTGGGGTTGCGCCCTGGGCCGAGAAGGCAGATGCTCCACCGCTGAGCCCTCCCCCCGCCCCGGGCACCCTTACCGTGCTCCCTCACGGAGCACAGGGGCACCCTTAGCTGGGTTCTCTCCAGAGAGCGGCCCTGTGCCCGCGGAGGGCCGTGCACGCTGCACGGAGGTCAGCAGAACGTCCCTAGGACACAGAACGTTCCGCTGACTGGTTAGACCGAAGCATCTACGAAAGGTCTCACTCGGGGGAGGACGGCGTCCCCGAGAGGGAGGTGTACGCAAAGCGGCCTCCCGACGCCAAAGAAGCCACGACGCTGAGGGGAAACGCCAACCGGCCGGGTCGGGTATGACAAGAAATGGCCTGAGAAGGAGACTTCCAGACGGGAGCATGTTTTGGGCCACCAGCCGCGGGACGCGTGGCTCTCCCATCGGGTGCAGCCCACCTCCCGGAGGCCGCGGCTCGCCGGGGTCCCTGGGGCGATGGTGGGGAACAGGTGTGAGCTGCAGTGCAATCTCTGGAGCAGATCTCGGACGTTATGCCCCACGGGTGCACTCAAGTGTTAGGACTTGTGTGGTCAGATAAAAAGGAAGAATGGGGTCAGGAGGATGCCCAAGAAGATTTCAGGCCACCGAGTGGTCGTCGTGGCAGGTCTGTCCAAGGTGGCACCAGGCCGGCTGGCACGTCGGCACAAAATAACCCCCCGAGGAGCGTGTGTGGGCAGGTGCCCCGCGGTCATCCACCCTAGACCGTGGACTGATCCCACCCCAACAAGAATTTTCCACTAGTCACTTAAATCCCTTGGTACGTTTGTCTGCTGGTAGGAAAACTGTTGGTCAGAGTGACATTACCGGGTCTCTTCCTTTTCTGTAAGTCGTGCACTCCGGTACTCCGCTCTCACACACTGTCCTTGGGTGATTTGATCCAGTCCTATTGCTCCAAACCCCATCTCCACGTTCGTCGCGCATAACTTCATTTCCCGCCCAGACCTCTTTTGTGAGCCACAGACTCCTACGTGGAAAAGTTCATGCACGTCTCCACCAAATGATACGTGTGCGTGGTACCTATGATTTATGTATTTGTGGTTTCAATTAAATATGGTTTTTTAATCCCCGAGCCAAACTCTTAATCTCCTTCGTGCCCCAACCTAAACGGGCCCACCCCGAGCTCTTCTTCTTAATCCGTAATGATCACCATCCCTCCAGGGGCCTCCTGTCCCTTCAGTCATCGTGACTCCCTGGCCATCCTCTTCCAGCAACCTCCTGACACCCCCACACTCACGTCCACACCTGCTCACGTGCAGACCCACCCACATGCACACACACATCCACAAGCAGGCCTGTGCGTGCACACATAACCAACCCTTCCCCTCCCTCAGCCCATCCAAAACTCCTGCCATGTTCCTTGGATTTCTGCTCTTTCCCGTGAGTCAGGAGAGTAGAGACGAGTTTACTCTTGTCACCCGTTGGTCCATTTTCCACACAAGGGCCAGAGTGACCTTAAATGAAGACACACAGACGCTGAGGCTCAGCTTTCTAAAAACACTCCAGAGCCTTCCCCTGCAGTTGGAGGAAATACAGATTAGGAACCATGGCTCAAAAACCCCCTGCCTTGTACGGTCCTTGGGGGGGTGGGGGACTCCTTTTAGGGCTTGCGATGCTCTCTGAGCCTCACTGCCCTCACAGATGCCTTCCCTCGTCCTTCCCCTATGAGGACAACTACTTCTTTGGGGTCGACTGATGTCAGGCTGCACGTGGAGCCATTGGTATGTGTCCCTGTAGGGCCCCCTTCCTCTTCCTACTCCTCTCCTCCAGCGGCTCCTGCAGAGCCTTAGAGTCTCCGCAGTGCCCTCAGTGACCCCACCCTGCTTCAGTCCGGGGTCCCAGCACTAACCGTGAATCCTGGATCCCCACCCCATCCCTGGCCTATCCTGGCCCCCAGGCGCAGAACACCGAGAGCTCTCCCTCCTCCAGCCTGTGACGAGCGCCTCAGGCCATGGCCATTCTGTCCTCCCCGTCTGTGCCCAGTTCTTTAAGGAATGGCCTGGGCACGGCCTCCCGCCCCCTCTGCCCTTTGTACCTGCCGAGCCCCTAGCTCCCAGCAGCTGCAGGTGCACCAGAGAGGCCAGCCCCCACACTCCCTGCAAACGTCTCTGCGTGTTCTCGATGCCATCTCTCAGCCGTGCTTTATGTCCCAATAAAATTCTCTCAACTCTGTTTTCTCTGAAAATCGCTCAAAATCTTGCCCACTGTATGGTTCTCTGCATCGTAACCATCATTTCCGTGGTTGGGGAAGGAAGAGCTGGGGCGTGCGGGCTTAGCTCGGGGGGCTGCCGAGAAGGCTTCCCATGGTGCGAGGTGGGAATTTATGGGATGACCTGATGAGGCTGAAAAATTGCGACTGGGGCTGTTTGGGGAAGTGTAGGCATCTGGTGGCCGGCCGGCGGTAAAAGGATCCACGCCACGGGACTGCAGAGGAAGCGAGCCAGCTTTGGGGAGTGAGCTTTCTCTGGAGGTTTCTCCAGATTTCCTTGACCTTTATCACCAGCAGAAGTTAATGTTTAACCAGCACAGGAGGCTGCAAGAGCGAGGACAGCAGCTGTCTGGACCTCAAGCTGCAAAGAGTGACCTGTCTGAACACCGCTTGCCCACATTTTCCTCAACCCCAGAGCCAGCAAGTCTCCTGAAAGGGAACAGACTCAGAAGAAAGTAGGATTCCCAGCACGTAAGTCCCTGGCTTCATACTTAATCAGACGGTTAATATTTGGAAAATTTATTAGAGGATGAGTAGGAGGAGGGAGAAGCAGACCCCCCCCACCCCCGCTGAGAGGGAGCTGGACATGGGGCTGGATCCCAGGACCTGAGATCATGACCGGAGCCCAAGGCAGATGCTTCACCCACTGTCCCGCCCCGGGGGCCCCAAGACTGTGTATTAATGGGGTGCCTGGGTGGCTCAATGGGTTAAGCAGTGGGCTCTTGATTTTTGGCTTAGTTCATGATCTCAGGGTAGTGGGATAGAGCCCTGCACGGGGCCCCACACTCAGCAGGGAATTCTGCTTCTGCTTCAGATTCTCCCTCTCCCTCTCCCTCTCCCTCTCCCTCTCCCTCTCCCTCTCCCTCTCCCCCTCCACCTTCCCCCTCCCTCTCCCTCCCTTTCCCTCTCCCCCTCCCTCTCCTCCTCCCTCTCTCCCTCCTCTCTCCCTCTCCCTCTCTCTCTCTCTCACCCTCCCTCTCCCTCTCCTCTGCCCCCTCCCCCTCCCTCCCCCTCTCCCTCCCTCTCCCCCTCCTCTCCTCCTCCTTCTTCCTCTCCTCTCCTCTCCACCCCCTCCGTCTCCCTCCCTCTCCCGCCCCCGCCTCAAAAAAAAAAAAAAAAAAAAAAAAGACTGTATTACTGGTGAAAGAACAGATCCATAGAACGCAACAGAGAATCCACAAGTAGACCCCCATCAACGTAATCAACTGACAAAGGAGCAAAGGCAACACAATGAGAAAAGATGGTCCCTTCTGCTCTTCATGGTGACATAACCCGATGCCCACATGCACAACAGTGAATCTAGACGCAGACCTCACACCCTTCACAAGCTCCAACTCAGAGGAGACCACAGACCTGAACGTAAAAGGCAAAACGATAAAACCCCTGGAAGGGAATGGAGGAGAAAATCTAGACGAATTCAGGATTTGGTAATGACCCCGTAGCCACAGCAGCAGAGGCTCAACCCGTGAAACACAGAATTGACAAGTTGTGTTTACGCAAATTTAAAAAACATCTATTCAGGGATCCCTGGGTGGCACAGTGGTTTGGCACTTGCCTTTGGCCCAGGGCGCGATCCTGGAGACCCGGGATCGAATCCCACATCGGGCTCCCGGTGCATGGAGCCTGCTTCTCCCTCTGCCTATGTCTCTGCCTCTCTCTCTCTCTCTCCCTCTGTGTGTGACTATCATAAATAAATTTTTTAAAAAATTAAAAAAAAAAAAAACATCTATTCAGCTGAGAAGCACGGAAATTATCTTTTCACCATGCCCTAAGCTAAGTGGCTTTTCCAGGGAAATCTGACATTGGTCCTGATGGTGTGACTCCTCCCCTTGGGGGTCACCTGGGACCCAGGAACTATGACCCTCACTCAAAAGGCCACATAGTAGGGCTGAGAAACCGCATTAGCCAGAGAGCTCATCCACCGGGGGCCTACGCAGGCCTCCTGTCTCATCAGGAGATGACAGGGGCCGAGTGGTCTTTGTCCTCAGATACTTCTGTGCTTGGATTTCGATGGTCATGCCTCAAACCACTCACGCGAGAGAGGCCTTGTGTCCCAGAAACATCCAAGTTGCCCAAATGGACGTGCAGGCCTGGTTCCCTGAAAACGGTAAGAAAAACATGGTGTGGGCATCGCGGCGGCCGTGAAGAAATACAGATGAAGGTAACGGAGTCCTGGAAGGTTCTGTTGGGATGGAATCAGTCCCTGGTCTTGGCTAGGTGATCTCAGAGGCCAGGGTCCCCGCCACACGCAGCTCCCGACGGCAGTGGTGCCCCATCGGCCACGGGCCCAGGCCCTCCGGCGGCAGGTCGGCGTGTCCCCGGCTGGTTATTTTGTGCCCCCTCGCCAGGCAACCCTTCCTTCGACAGACACCTCTCTTGGGACGTGTGTTTCCTTTGAACAAGCCAAGGCACAACTCCATGCTGCAAGGGCGTCCGCGATCTGAAAAGCGTCAAGTCTCAACAACGTAAAGACACGGACATCCACGTACTGGACTCCAGACCGGATGCCGTGGCTTTGAAACTCTGAGGGGGACTGCGCAGTGTAGATGGGCCTTACGACTCGCCTGGAGGGGCCGCCTCCCGGAGTCTGCTTACAGGATGCACCCAGACCCCCCAGCCCGCCAGCGACGTCAGGGCGTCCGCAGGTAACAACACCGGAACAGGTTCTTCAACTACAGGCTGTGTCTTGGAAAGCTTGAGCTCATGTGATATCATGAAACGTACCTAAGATTTAAGATCTTGTGTCCACAAGCCTCCAAAGCTGATGTGCAAACACAACGCTTTGCTGAGCATCCGGGCCAGAGGCCCCTCGCGAACCACTGCTGAGCCGTGACTCTGCCATGGGCTGGCCCTGGTCACCAGCGCAGGCTCTGCCTGAGTGAGGGGTGCTCAGGCGAGCGATCCCCCCCCCACCCACCCACCAAGGGAACATCCTGTACCAGCTCGGAGAGTCCAGAAGCCGTGTTCCTGCAGGTGCCCACAGTGTAGACGAGCCTGAGAACATGCCCTGTGCTGGCTTCCTCCCATCGCTGCCTTACTTCCCCCATCCCTGCCCAGGTTTTCTGTGGTCACGAACAAAATAAACTACTTGTGCCTGAATCTTTGTCTCAGGATTAGCTCCAGAGGGACCCCAGACCAAGATGGGGACCGGACTAGAATTGGGGGCAGCAACATTCTGGACGGAAAGACTTCCTTTAACATCACGCGCTAATGTTCTTCCAACCCACATCCCCCCGTGGTTCTTGAATGCACCAGCAAACGATTTGAACGTTCCTCTTGAAAGAGAGATACGTGAAAGTAGCAAGGAATTTTTTGCAAGAGAAAACTTGTACAGGAACTCTTGCCCTTCCAAGTATCTCAGTTCCTTAAAAGGCGTGGCGTTTACCTGCTGAAGGACACAGAGATAGATGTTCCACAGAACAAGGACAAGCTCAGGAAACAGCAAGATGGGGACTTTTGCTCCAAAATTAACGTCGGGAGAATTGTTCTACTAGTTGGGGGGATACATTAGGACCCTCGTCGGTCTTGCCTCCCTGTAAGTCCCAGGGGTGGGTGAAGATCTAAGAGTAAAAATATGTAAGTGTAGAAAAACACCACAGAGAAATAGGGGTCCACGTGTCTACACTCGGAGTGGAGGAGACAGCAAACCTGACACCGAGGAGCCCAGAGGAACAGACTTGGGCCATCCGGTCTGAACAGCCCCGGAGTGAAAACTCTGAACATCAAGAAACAGAAACCGCAAAGTGGGGAAGGATATTGGCTGTGACGCAGCAGGATGATGAGGTGCTGTCGAGTGCGGGGAAGCAGGCGGCAAATGCAGCTCGCCCGGCCCTACCCCCTACCTCCGGGTGCTCAGCACAGTTGCTCCTCCAGGGTCAGTGTTGACAGACGATACTGACAATAGCACTGTCTCCAGGATAGAATTATGGAGGGATGTTTAATCAATGTATTTATTTTTTTTAAGATTTTATTTATTTATCCAGGAGAGACGCAGAGAGAGAGGCAGAGACGCAGGCAGAGGGAGAAGCAGGCTCCCTGCGGGGAGCTGGACGCGGGACTCGATCCCAGGACCCTGGGGTTGCGCCCTGGGCCGAGAAGGCAGATGCTCCACCGCTGAGCCCTCCCCCCCGCCCCGGGCACCCTTACCGTGCTCCCTCACGGAGCACAGGGGCACCCTTAGCTGGGTTCTCTCCAGAGAGCGGCCCTGTGCCCGCGGAGGGCCGTGCACGCTGCACGGAGGTCAGCAGAACGTCCCTAGGACACAGAACGTTCCGCTGACTGGTTAGACCGAAGCATCTACGAAAGGTCTCACTCGGGGGAGGACGGCGTCCCCGAGAGGGAGGTGTACGCAAAGCGGCCTCCCGACGCCAAAGAAGCCACGACGCTGAGGGGAAACGCCAACCGGCCGGGTCGGGTATGACAAGAAATGGCCTGAGAAGGAGACTTCCAGACGGGAGCATGTTTTGGGCCACCAGCCGCGGGACGCGTGGCTCTCCCATCGGGTGCAGCCCACCTCCCGGAGGCCGCGGCTCGCCGGGGTCCCTGGGGCGATGGTGGGGAACAGGTGTGAGCTGCAGTGCAATCTCTGGAGCAGATCTCGGACGTTATGCCCCACGGGTGCACTCAAGTGTTAGGACTTGTGTGGTCAGATAAAAAGGAAGAATGGGGTCAGGAGGATGCCCAAGAAGATTTCAGGCCACCGAGTGGTCGTCGTGGCAGGTCTGTCCAAGGTGGCACCAGGCCGGCTGGCACGTCGGCACAAAATAACCCCCCGAGGAGCGTGTGTGGGCAGGTGCCCCGCGGTCATCCACCCTAGACCGTGGACTGATCCCACCCCAACAAGAATTTTCCACTAGTCACTTAAATCCCTTGGTACGTTTGTCTGCTGGTAGGAAAACTGTTGGTCAGAGTGACATTACCGGGTCTCTTCCTTTTCTGTAAGTCGTGCACTCCGGTACTCCGCTCTCACACACTGTCCTTGGGTGATTTGATCCAGTCCTATTGCTCCAAACCCCATCTCCACGTTCGTCGCGCATAACTTCATTTCCCGCCCAGACCTCTTTTGTGAGCCACAGACTCCTACGTGGAAAAGTTCATGCACGTCTCCACCAAATGATACGTGTGCGTGGTACCTATGATTTATGTATTTGTGGTTTCAATTAAATATGGTTTTTTAATCCCCGAGCCAAACTCTTAATCTCCTTCGTGCCCCAACCTAAACGGGCCCACCCCGAGCTCTTCTTCTTAATCCGTAATGATCACCATCCCTCCAGGGGCCTCCTGTCCCTTCAGTCATCGTGACTCCCTGGCCATCCTCTTCCAGCAACCTCCTGACACCCCCACACTCACGTCCACACCTGCTCACGTGCAGACCCACCCACATGCACACACACATCCACAAGCAGGCCTGTGCGTGCACACATAACCAACCCCTTCCCCTCCCTCAGCCCATCCAAAACTCCTGCCATGTTCCTTGGATTTCTGCTCTTTCCCGTGAGTCAGGAGAGTAGAGACGAGTTTACTCTTGTCACCCGTTGGTCCATTTTCCACACAAGGGCCAGAGTGACCTTAAATGAAGACACACAGACGCTGAGGCTCAGCTTTCTAAAAACACTCCAGAGCCTTCCCCTGCAGTTGGAGGAAATACAGATTAGGAACCATGGCTCAAAAACCCCCTGCCTTGTACGGTCCTTGGGGGGGTGGGGGACTCCTTTTAGGGCTTGCGATGCTCTCTGAGCCTCACTGCCCTCACAGATGCCTTCCCTCGTCCTTCCCCTATGAGGACAACTACTTCTTTGGGGTCGACTGATGTCAGGCTGCACGTGGAGCCATTGGTATGTGTCCCTGTAGGGCCCCCTTCCTCTTCCTACTCCTCTCCTCCAGCGGCTCCTGCAGAGCCTTAGAGTCTCCGCAGTGCCCTCAGTGACCCCACCCTGCTTCAGTCCGGGGTCCCAGCACTAACCGTGAATCCTGGATCCCCACCCCATCCCTGGCCTATCCTGGCCCCCAGGCGCAGAACACCGAGAGCTCTCCCTCCTCCAGCCTGTGACGAGCGCCTCAGGCCATGGCCATTCTGTCCTCCCCGTCTGTGCCCAGTTCTTTAAGGAATGGCCTGGGCACGGCCTCCCGCCCCCTCTGCCCTTTGTACCTGCCGAGCCCCTAGCTCCCAGCAGCTGCAGGTGCACCAGAGAGGCCAGCCCCCACACTCCCTGCAAACGTCTCTGCGTGTTCTCGATGCCATCTCTCAGCCGTGCTTTATGTCCCAATAAAATTCTCTCAACTCTGTTTTCTCTGAAAATCGCTCAAAATCTTGCCCACTGTATGGTTCTCTGCATCGTAACCATCATTTCCGTGGTTGGGGAAGGAAGAGCTGGGGCGTGCGGGCTTAGCTCGGGGGGCTGCCGAGAAGGCTTCCCATGGTGCGAGGTGGGAATTTATGGGATGACCTGATGAGGCTGAAAAATTGCGACTGGGGCTGTTTGGGGAAGTGTAGGCATCTGGTGGCCGGCCGGCGGTAAAAGGATCCACGCCACGGGACTGCAGAGGAAGCGAGCCAGCTTTGGGGAGTGAGCTTTCTCTGGAGGTTTCTCCAGATTTCCTTGACCTTTATCACCAGCAGAAGTTAATGTTTAACCAGCACAGGAGGCTGCAAGAGCGAGGACAGCAGCTGTCTGGACCTCAAGCTGCAAAGAGTGACCTGTCTGAACACCGCTTGCCCACATTTTCCTCAACCCCAGAGCCAGCAAGTCTCCTGAAAGGGAACAGACTCAGAAGGAAGTAGGATTCCCAGCACGTAAGTCCCTGGCTTCATACTTAATCAGACGGTTAATATTTGGAAAATGCAACACCTGTACTTTGACTCTCGGTCCCAAGGTACCGATCACCGGCTTCACGTTAACTCACCTGAGGACCGGAGGTCACTACTGGTCACCACTAGGCCGGTGCCTCGCAGGATGACACCGCGGCTCATGCGGGCAGAGGCCCTCGTGCCGCTTGCGTGTGGCCAGGGAGGATTTCCTGCCTGTCACTCAAGGGCAAAGACAGGACAGACAGGGGCACATCTGGTCCTTCCACTTGCATCCACTGTGGTTTTGGGTCCTTTGTTCCCCTGAGTCTCCATTTCTTCCTCTCTAAAACGGGGAATTTTCTAGCACCTACCTTGTCAGGTAACTGTGAGGATTAAGTCTCAGACTGTCCGGAAAATATCCAGCACTCGGGAGATGATAGAGTAATAGTGACTCTTCCCTCACCTGCAACGGGTGGAGCATCAAAGATAAGTCAGAGTCTACCTGTGGAGTGTGATGTGAGGAGAGCTGGAGGGTCTCGCTGCCCACTTGCCGTGCTGATTGTAGTCCCGTCCGTCGGAAGATGCCAGCCTTGAGAAGGTCATTGCTTCTCCATCAGGCTTGAGTTAAAACAATGCTTCTGAGTGGTCAGTGTGTGGGATTCACCTTCTGCATCTTTAACATATCCTCAGGCACACGAGATGCAGAGTCAGGAGAGGTGAGGAGGACAGTCGCCCAAGACCTCCTGGCTCGTGACCACACAATTAGCACTTAGATGTTGTTGTGGCACAGCCTGGCCCCTGCCGCCCTGCCATTCTGGGGGAGCCTTGCATTTTTAAAGCAATGCCCATGTCCCAGGCAGAGAGTACTCACACGAGCCCGTTGGAGAGTAAGGAGTGGGGTCCGGAGGGACAGGACCAGAGATGCAGGACTGTCGGCAGGAGGGGGATGGGAAATGTGGAGGCAGGGAACGTCAAAGCTCAGCCGGAAAGTGGCAAGTGCAGGACGGGACACACGGTCAAAGGCTCTGGGCTTCCAAGGTGGCCTGAGGGCACGGCAGGCATTATCGAGATACTTTCCCCATACACAGGCTTGGGGCCCGGTGCTCCCAGTTCTGAGGGTCCCTTACCAGAGGAGGCCAAACCCCTGGGGGCAGTCTGCCCTGCCCTTGGTTCGCCTAGTGATCCAGTGTGTTGGGTCCAGGAAGTGACAAGTGGCACTCATATTGCCAGGGGTAAGTCCAGGGTTCAGCCTTGCACTTGCTCCTAGGGTTACCCACATAGAAGTGTGGGGATAGAGAGGCACCCCGGAACGCTCACGCGGGATGTCCTCACAGAGTGGATTGAGGACATTTTGAAAACAGGAATGTATTGGTGCTGCTTGAAATTTAAATCTTCATAGTGGAAGAAAGATAAATAGACCTTAAGTATATTAAGCAAAGCTTGACACAACCATGGGGAGAGATCAACGAACTCACCATCATAATGGAAAATTTCAACACATCATTAGCGATGATAGTAAACTGATGATTGATCAAAGGGACACGGATATTAGATTTGGAAAATTTCGATAAGTAACCATCTTCATGTATTGGACATAAATAGAAGCCCTCACCAGAGAGCTAGAGAATGCTCTTTCTCGAGTGCATGTGAACTGTTGCAAAATTTGAGGATGTAACAGGCTGTCACCTAAATCTCAACACCTGTCAGAGAATCATTATTACCACGAGTTCCCTCACTCCGATGCAGCTCAGGTAAGTTCAGTTCAATTCTGTTCAGTTCAGTTCAATTCAATTCAATTCTGTTCAGTTCCATTCAGTTCAGTTCAATTAAGTTCAGTTCAATTCAATTCAGTTCAATTTTTTTTAAAGTAATAATTGCTATCTATGTCTGGAGTTTTTTTGAAGAGGTACCACAACTCACACATCAAGGGAAAAGTACAATAGAAGTGAAATAATACTCAGAAATAAATGCTAATGGAATATGCTACATTTTAAAGCTTGAGATATGGATTGGAAGCAGGATGTAGAAGAAAACATGTAGTTTCAAATGCTGATATTCTACATTGGAAGAGCACAGAAATTGAGACAAACACTTAATTAAACGTGCTAGAGAAATAACAGAATGAGGATAATCGAACACAGGCAATAATAAAGATCAAGAGGAAAAATTAATGAAAAAGAAAATAAAGGTAGATGAGGGCAGATCAACAAAGCTAAAGGGTTTTCTATTTAGAAACAGTTCTGGGGCGCCTGGGTGGCTCACTTGTTTGAGCATCCAACTCTGGATTTAAGCTCAGTTCTTTATCTCAATACAAACTAAAGACAAGAAGAGGGGAAAATAAGTAAATAATATTGTAAGAAAAGGGGTCGTCATTACAGGGGCACCTGGGCAGCTCATTCGGCTAAATGGCCGGTTCTAGATTTTGGTTCAGGTCATGATCACGGGGTCCTGGGATCGAGCGCCACATGGGGCTCCCTGCTCACGGGAAGTCTGCTTGAGGATTCTTTCTCCCTCTCCCACTGCCCACCCTCCGCCCCCGCTCACTCTCTCTCTCTCTAATGAAAAATAAATCTTAAAAAAAAAGGAGACATCATCATAGATCCAACCAAGCAAAATGGTAATGAGTATATTAAAGCAAGGAGACAAACCTTTGTCATTAAATTTAAAAATTTGAAATTATATTAAATTTACATTTGAAATAACATCAAGGGGAAATAGAAATCCTACTGATTGGTCCTAAATAAGAAATAAATTGATTTGTTCAGAATATTTCTTCAAACATGGGAGGAGGGGCAAATTATCTTTACGTATGTTTTGTCACACACTGTCAGTGACTGGATAATTCTAAATTTCAAAATTATATAAATTGCTTAGAGAATTAAAAAAGAAGGGATTTTTCCAGTCTATGAGACCACAGAATCCGACACTAGAGAAAATCCATGTTAGCAAGAAAAATTACAATTTTATTCATGAGAAAGGTGTAAAAAGTCTACGCAATGGTTAATGCACCAGTTTTATCCCAAGAATAAAAGGATTATTTGAAAATTAGAAAATATATTAATGACATCATCATATTAATTTAGAGAAGGAAAAGTATGCTTTTCTCTTCTGATGCAGAAAATATCTTGGTAAAATTAAACATCAATTGATTACAGAAGAAGGAATAGATGAAATCTTCTAATAAAGAATGTCCAACGAAACCGTGTTATTAATAGTGAAATGCAAGCAGCATTTTTTTTTAAAGTCAACAAGGTAAGGATGTTCACACCTGCTTCTATTCAACAGCATCATGGAGACCCCAGAATAGTGCCAGGCACGTACATATGAAACTTTTTTTTTTTGTAAAGATTTATTTATTTGAGAGTGAGAGAGTTGGGGCAGGGGCAGGGGGAGAAGACTCCTGAGCAGACTCTGTGCTGAGGGAAGAGCCAGACCCGGGTTCTATCTTACAACCCTAGGATCACAACCTGAGCTGAGACCAAGAGTTGGACACTCAGCCAATGCACCGCCCAGGCACCCCCACATACGGAATCTTAAATTTTAAGTTTCCTAGTAGCCACATCTTAAAAGTTTAAAAATCCATGTGAACTGCAGTAGAATGAGAGATCTTATGCAATACCTCAGTGGAATATAGCCCTACACTCAAACTGTGTACTGGGGAAAGTTTTTATGCTGCTTCAGTTTTTAGATTTGAGTATAAATTATTAAATAAAAATAAATGAAGCATGCATTTCCTAACTAGCACTGGATGTGTTTCAAGAGCCCCACAGGCAGGTGTGGCTCATGGCCGTCATCCTAGAGAGCAGAGTCCTAGATAGTGTAATAAGGCAAGAAAGAGAAATTAGAAAAAGGACTAGAAAGATATTGAAATCTGCTTGAAATAACAGACAAATTATTAAAACCTTGAAGAGAATGTAATTAGGTAGCCAGAAAGAGAATCAAATCTACAGAATCAATGGAAATTCTTTTTTAAAAAGATTTTTTTAATATCTTTCAGAGAGAGAGATCATGAGTGGGGGGAGGAGCAGAGGGAGACGCAGACGCCCAGCTGAGTAGGGAGCCTGATGCGGGACTCGATCCCAGGACCCCGGGATCATGACCTGAGCTGAAGGCAGACCCTTAACTGACTGACCCCCCTCAACTCCAATTCTATACTTTAGCAATAAACAGTTATCTTCTTTGATCACTAACAAGAAAGATAACCTTTTTACATATTTATGAGACATTTTGTTTCCATTTCTGATAAATGCCATAATTCAAATGAGCTTTCTTTTAGTGAGAAGGTCTTTTTATATTATAAAACCTAACCCCCAGTTAGCCTCTTTCTATTTGCTTTAGGTTCTCTTCCTAATTTCTATGGTTTGAAGAACTGATATTCTTTTTTAAAGATTTATTTTATTGTATTTATTTTAGAGACAGAGTGTGCGTGTTCATGAGCAGGGGAAGGGCAGAGGGAGAGGACCTCAAGCAGACTGTGCATTGAGTGTGGAGCCCAATGCAGGGATCAACCTCACGACCCTGAGATCATGACCTGAGCAAAAAAATCAAGAGTTGGATGTTCAATTGACTGAGCCACTTCAGAACAGATACTCTTTTTTTTTTTTAAATATGTTCTTTATCTATTCATGAAGACACAGAGAGAGAGAGACAGAGACACAGACAGAGGGAGAATCAGGCTCCCTGAAGGGACACTGCTGGGGGACTCGAACCCGGGACCCCGGGGTCACGCCCTGAGCCGGAGGCAGACGCTCACCCCCTGAGCCCCAGGAGTGGTGGATTTCACTTGATTCTCACCCCCTGGTCCAGAGGTCTGTGCTGGGGTCAGCCCCTCCGTCACCACACTTGTCCTTCTTGGCGAGCCCCCTTGTCTTCATCCAGGTTTACCATGCAGTGTGCTGCAAGAGGGTGGGGGCCGCCCTCTCCAGAGCCTGGAGTCCTCGCCGGGGGAGCCCTGTGCGTGCAGCCACCTGCCGCCGGCCCGGCGGGTGCATCCAGCGGGCTGCTCCCTCTTCCCACTGAGTCCCGCTGCTCCTGCCCACCTCTGGCCTGCAGGAGCCCACCTCCATGCTGGGAGGAGCAGTGTCCTAGCCTCCTGCCCTCACCGAGCCACTGAGGCAGGGAGGGAGCCACGCACCGGGAGCCGGGCTCCCTACCAGTCCATTAGCCCCACCACCCACCAGCTGCAGGCCCAGCCCTGCCCTCCAAGGCCTCTGTTCCTGGCCAGCAGTGTACCGCATGCTGCGTGTGCGTGCATATGCGTGCGTGTGCAGTAGTGGGCTCTGTGCACACCTTAAAAGAGAAATGAACCCTGCCTCTCGTACTGCACTGCTCGGCCTGCCTGAGGGGGTGTGGGAGGAAGGAAACCCAAGAATCTTGCCATTTGTGATGGGCCTTGAGGCCTTATGCTAAGTGAAATAAGAGAAAGACAAACACCATAGGTCTGCTGTCCCTCACAGGTGGACTCTAAACAACAGAACAAACAAGAGAACCTGGACTTGATACAAAGAAAAGATTGGCAGTCGCCGGGGTGGGGGGGGTGACCTGGGGGGGATGGATACCCAGAAATATCAACTTGCAGCCATAAAATATAGATATTGCCGAGATGTCGTGGCAGCGGGGAGGGTACAGTCGATCGTGTTGTCAGCTTGGGGTGGTGACAGCTGGCGCGCGGGCTCGTTTCACCACCTATGCAAGCATCCGATCGCCGTCCTGACGCTTCAAAGTCCCATAATATTGTAGATCAATTATACTTCAGTTAAAAAAAAAAAAAAGCCAGGGCATTACCGTACACCCGCTATAAAACATCAGAAAATCCGTCTTCAATCAGGTGTTTTTAAAAATGTTCTCTTTTAAAAAGAAAAAAAAAATAGAAATTTGTGTGCTGGTCGGCTTCAGGGTTAGAGCAGGATTTTGAATTGCATGAACTGGGCCAGGTCCTCGGCTGCTCCTGCGGCTCTCCGACCCGACCGACGGGCTGGGCAGCGGCCTGTGTGTGGAGGGGCTTGGTGGCTGCCCTGTCACCCCCAGGCAGCGGGCACCGACGGCCCGGGGCTAGCCGAGCCAGTCCTCCCTGCCAGCCCTGTCCGCGCTGGTCCTTCCTCCTTGAGAGCCGGGCAGCCCGCGGTTGCGCAGAGGTCGCCCTGAGGGTGTCCCCGAGTCTGGGTCCTGCACAGAGCGCCGGGGACGCAGAGCCTTTTCCCTGCGCCTGTGGCCCCGGCCCCGCCGCCTCCAATGGCCCCGTGGTCCTGCTCTGCCCTCCTCCCCCTGCCCTCGGGCGGGCGGGTGGGGAGCCGCAGGGTGGAGGTGGGAGATGCTGCGGGTAAATAAGCAGAGCACGCTGCTGATTGGCTTTGGGGAGGCGGACACTGTCTATATAAGTGGCAATCACATCCTCTGTGCCTTTGAACTGTCATGGAAGAGAGGAGAGAGGAGAGCGAGCGAGCGAGCACCTCTGGGCTGCCTGTGAGTACTGCTCTTTGTCCTCGTAGCCCGAGGGACCGGCCACCCTGCCGGCGTGGCCCCTGCATGGCCGGCAGCCTGGGGTCTGGGGCCCAGAGGGCTGCGTCACCACAGCCGGTCGGCGTCCTCTGGCTGTGGCTCAGGACGGCTCGGCGCCCAGCCACGGGCTGCGGGGCGCCCTGGGAACGCTCCCTCGACCTTGGCACCAACCCAAGCCACCTGCCCTGGGCGTGTGTCTCTAAGCAAAAAGTCAGGCAGAGAAGCAGAAACTTGTGATGGTTTTTCGGCCCGCCGTCCCTCAAGCGCGACAGCAATAGAGCAAAGCGAGTGGGGATCGGCTTCCAGGCTGATTCGCGGTGCGTGTGGGGCACAGAGGCTGGGACGGTGGGAAGGGAGGCCGGGGGCCGAGGGCACAGCTCCCCAGGGAGAGCAGCAGTCCCCCTACAGGGTCCTGAAGGCGGCAGCGGGGCAGCAGGAGGGCAGCAAGGGGAGCTGGGGTTAATGAGCCAGCCACCTGCAGGTGGGGATGCGCTCACCTGCTGGGGAGCACTGTTTTCTCCAGTTTCCAAGGGAGATTCAAGCAAGGGATCTGGGTACCCCCCCTAATCCTATTTCTCTCTTATTTTCCCCTCCTAATCCTATCTCTCTCTTATTTTCCCTCCCTAATCCTATTTCTCCCTCAAAGGCTCCGAGAACTGGCCGCTCACTCGGTTTCTGGGGCAGATGGGCGGCCTTTCCCCCATGGAGGCCTTCCCCAGAGCAAGGGTGTGGGTGACAGCCTCGGAGCCGGCCTACTTGGGCCCTGCGGGCTGCCACAGGGAAACAGAGCCTTCCCGGGTGGAGGCAGCCTGTGAGATCCCCGCAGAGACAGCCGGCTCCTGGAGGTCAACGTGGGCATGACCAGGAGGGTCCGGACAGTTCTGAATGGGAAAGACTGCGTCCTTTACCGCAGCCTCTGTCCCTTTCCTGGACACGTAGCAGGTGCACACGCCCCTGTGCACACGGTCAATTTGATGACAATAATTCAAAAAAAAGAAAAAAGAAAAGAAAACAAACCCTGCCAAGCCCTTACAAATGCAAATAAGTACGGGGTGGGGGGATTTACATCAGTTTTCCACTCTCTAAGAGGTGGATCCTTCTGAAAGTTTTACCCTGTAACCTCGGAAACTGAATCTGGTGGTGAGTCTGGGGAAAGACTCCAGGGAAATTAGACTTTGTGGGTAACAGAGGTCCTGGAGGGCGCCGGGTGCTCGTCAGCACGTCTGGAGGATGCTCAGGGCGTCAGGGGCGACAGGGGTGACCGAGGCAGCGCCTGGACACACACACGGCCTAAGGGGAGTGACCCAGTCCTCCGGGTGTGCAGGGCCACGACGGGAAGTGCCAGTGGCCGTGGGGCTGAGACGAGCCCCCTGCTTCCTCGAGCCCGTCCCCCCATTTCTTGGGCCAGGCTGGTGCTGCTACCTTGCAAAGCTGCTGTGACGATGGGGAGGTCCCGGCTGGCCCGGTGAGGGTGACGGTTGCAGCGTTTGCTCGGGTGGGAGGGAGTCGGGGAGGCCCTTCTCCGGGGGGCACGGAGCTCAGCGCACTTGGTCCAGCCTCTGCCCGCTTCCGCCCAGGTGGCGGCTCAGGTCAGGGCTCTCACCGCCCACCTGCTCCTGCGTCGGGCCCTGCAGCCCCGCAGCACCCGAAGAAACCCAGAGCACACCCTGGGCCGCAGGTGCCGCCTCCCTAGCCCAGGCCACAGCTTGCTTTGGGCAGGCCCGGGCGGCCACGGCCACAGCTGCAGGGGTGGAGGCCGGCTGCAGCACCCACGGCTCCTGCTGCCGGTGCCACGGCCAGGATCGGGGCGCCAGCCCCTCTGAAGCCCATCAAACGGCAGTTGGAACACGCGCGGGCAGCAGGCTCGGCAGAGGCAGACGAGACACGGCGTGCGTGAGCCTAGCAGAAGTTGGGCAGCAGCGGGGGCTCATCTGCTTTCCTTGGACAATAGGATGTGGCAACTGTGGGTCAACGTGTTCTTGGGCTTTGACTTGCAGAAGCCTCGCACGCAGGTTTCTTAGCAACGGTGGGCGCAACCGCCTCCGAGGAGTGGCAGGGAGATCGCAGTCAATATTTACCACTGACCCGATTTGTGAAAAGGAAAGAAAAAAAAAAAAACAGGGACTCCGTAAAGAGTGTGCCTACTGAACAGACTTACGGTGGCAGGTGTCGTGTATTTGAAATAGATGATAAATCAATATGTGACCGAGCCACAGGACGTGACCACTATTATGAAAAAAAGCAACCAGCTAGAGCATAATTTAATAGTGTCGCGTCTACGGGAAAGGCAGATGGTGGGGGCCTTCTGTGAGCTGTTAATGTGACTACGAGACAGGGAGAGAAAGGGGGCGAGATTTTCAAGGGGGAGGACAGGTGCTTTCCATGCAAGGAAAGTGTCTTCTGGAATAACGTGAACTGAAGTGGAAACGGCGGGGGCGGGTGGGGTGGGAGGTGGGGAGTGAGTAATTGGAATTACTGGATGGTTCCTGTATGAACTTCTCAGAATAGCAAACATGGGTGAGAGCGATAAAATGTAAAAATTCTACCTTTGGATCGGAAATGCGAACAAATGATAAAAGGTAGCAGAGAGGGGGTGTCCATGCATGCCGTGCCGCCTGGCGGGTGACGTGTTTGTCGCATTGTGGGTCTTCTGGAAGGAGGCTGACGACGTGCAAAAGGGCGGAGAGCCTGACACCTGTTAACTCCGTTCGGGCGTGGACACCTCCGAGGGACAGACCCCACGGGAGGTGAAGCAACGTGGCTGGTGGTGGCAGCAGCCGACAAGGGACAGGCTGTGCGGCAGGTGCACCATGTCCGGGCACAGCCACCCTGTGGAGGCTTCCCGGCAGGTGTTGCTTAGGGTGAACGCGTGCACTCCGGGCACACGTAGCTGGGCAAGCGGGACAAATGAGTGACAAGCGAGGTGCCCACCGTCCTAATTGTCCAAGATCAGGAGTAAATCGGAGCGACATCAACAAGGTTGTGGCCAACGTATTTTTCCTCTGAGGTAGCTTCAAGTTTCCATTTCTCAGTCAGCGTCAGGTCACATCAGGATACGTTTGCAGGGATGTGAGTGGGAGTAGCGTGTTTTCCCGGCGGGGTGGGGGGGGTGAAAGGGAAATCGCGATCTCTCTGGGCCCTACCCTGGAGAGCTGTGGGCCGAGCTCCGACGGGGTTGCTCATTAACCAGGCCATAAAGCAGAACCGGTTCCCTCCCAGCTCGCAGCTGTGGCCGAGGAGCGAGGCCGGCCCCGGGGCTTTGTCCGGGTGGGGCTTTCCTACAGTTGCCCCTGCACCACCCTGGGATTCGGTCATTGCCAGGTGACCCAGCCGGGTCAGGCCCCTGTTGTCATACGATGGTTTCCACGTGTAGCAACAAACGTTGCTCAGAGCCCCGCGCCTCCTGCCGGCAGCATCTCACCGCCCGGTTTACGGGGCAGGAGGCCGACTGGGGGAGGCCAGCGCGGCGGGGCAGCGGCCCAGCCTCCTGCAGCACAGCCGGGCCTCCAGCCTGTGGGTCAGGTCGGACCCCAGGTGCACAATCTCTCTGCTCGGGGCCAGTGCGGTGCAGCCAGGATCGTCCCCAGCACAGCCACGCTGGCCAGACGGGGGGCGGGGGGTGCTGCCCGGGTGCCCTGTGCCGCCCGTTAGAGCCCTGCCTTGGCCGGAGCTCATGCCTTGGCAGGTTACTGATTACATACCTCGTTTGGAATTCCGGGCACAATGGCCACATGTCTCAGACTGGAGGCGGCGGCGACAAGAGGTCGGGCGCCTGGCACAGGTACGCCTCCCCAGAGAGCTGGAGCCAGCCTGTCCTGTTCCCTTGGGCCGGGAGCCCCAGCTCTGCAAGCCAGGCCCTGGGGAAGCAGCCTGGACGCTGTGGCCTCCAGGGGGCGCCCGGGAAACCTTCCCGGAGCGGATGGGGGTGGACACGGGTTTCCAGAATTTAGTCTTTTTTTTCAGGCTTTGTCAACCCAAACCCTGGCCAGGGTTGCCGGGCACGTGCCACCCCTGTGCCTGAGTCCAGTGCATTCAGGGGGGGCCAGGCCAGGGTGCGGGGTCCAGGGGGGGCCCCTAGCCTCTCGGCTGAGGCCCTTTTCCATGAGTTCAGGAGGATGGTACTGTTCCTGACGAGGTTATTACGAAGATTAGTAAGAGAGTACGTGCCGCGAGCTCCACATGCTGCTGGGCACCCGTCCGCTACTATAAATGCCGATGGATGAGAGTCCCTGCCTCGGCAGGGACACCCCCATGTGCATGAAAGTGAGTGGGAGACTGCGGTACGTGTGTGATCGGAGGTACCTGCCTTAAGCATCGGGGTTGCAGGAAGGGCGCTTGGGCAAGAAGGACACGGAGCTGGGAAAGCGTTGCCACCCCTCGCTCCACACACGGGAAGGGCCTGACGTCTCCAGGCCCTAACGCTTCAGACTTCCCACCTGTAAGATTAGGGCGGCAAAAGCTCAGGTGTACCCAAGCTTAAATGAGGTAGGAAGCCAGCCTTGGGTCTCTAGTCATGCCCCACCCGCTGAGCCCCCTCCCAGGACACCTGGATCCTGTACGTTTTGCCAGTGGGAGGCGCTGGGGGAGCGTGGAGGACACAGGTATGTCCTGTGTCCACAGGACACAGGCTGAGGCTCCCCCGCGGGGCCGGCTCGGGCAGGGCCAGCCTGCTCGGATCTCCGCTCTGCCCCGGATCGGGTGGGAGTGGGGCGTGGAGGCTCCCAGAAGTTAATCAGCCTTCCTCCTTGTTAGTGAGCAGTGAAGATAAGGTGCAAACCCGGGACTCTGAACAGAGTCCACACTCCGTCCTGCGTGCGCACTGCCTCCCGGGAGCACCCTCTCCTGCGGTTGCTTCTCCTCCCACGTGAGTGAGTCTGTGGAGTTTCTCGGTAGCTCTCAGGGCTTGTGCGCGGCGGCCTACTGACCATCTGCACGCAGGACTGACTCGTTCAGACAGCTTTCTGGAGGAGTGTGGGCTAGGCGTGCGAAGCCAAGGCCCTGCATCCATCGCGGCCTCCAAGAGGCGCGTTTTTGGTTTGTAGGCAGGGAGGTCTGAGTCTCAAGCCCTCGCCCTGCTCCCAGGCCCTACCTCTCACTGTGCCATCTGATGGCGTCCCCGAGCACAGTCCAGGGCCCCAGGGGTTGCAAAGACGCTGCGAGGTTTCTGAGGACTCCTTCAATTTCTTGGCTGGTCCTGGGTCCGTTCAGGTTTTCTATTTCTTCCTGTTCCAGTTGTGGTGGTTTGTGCGTTTCTAGGAATGCGTCCGTTTCTTCCAGGTTCCCTAATCTGTTGGCATGTGGTTGCTCATAATACATTCTCATAATCGTTTGTGTTTCTTGGGTGTTGGTTGTGATCTCTCCTCCTTCGTTCATGATTTTATGTATCTGGGTCCTTCCTCTTTTCTTTTTTGGTGAGTCTGGCTGGGGGTTTATGGATCTCATTCGTTCTTTCAAATAACGAGCTCCTAGCTTCATTGATCTTTTCTACTGTTCCTTTGGTGTCTATTTATTGGTTTCTGGTCTTATCTTTATTATTTGTCTTCTCTTGCTGGATTTAGGCTTTATTTGCTGTTCTCACTCCAGCTCCTTTAAGGGTAAGTTCAGGTTGTGTATTTGAGACCTGTCTTATTTCTTTTTTAAAAATATTTTATATATTTATTCATGAGAGACAGAGAGAAAGGCAGAGACACAGGCAGAGGGAGAAGCTGGCTCTGGAAAGCCTGACATGGGACTCGATCCTGAAACTCCAGGATCATGACCTGAACCAAAGGCAGAGGCTCAACTGCTGAGCCACCCAGGCGTCCCGAGACCTGTCTTCTTGAGAAAGGCTTGTGTTGCTGTGTACTTTCCTCTTAGGGAAACCTCTGCTGTATCCAGAAGGTCTTGAACAGTCGCATTTTCATTTTCGTTTCTGTGAATCTTCAAAATTCTTCTTTAATCTCCTGGTTGACCCATTCATTCTTCAGTTGGATGCTCTTTAGTCTCGATGTATTTGCGTTCCTTCCAGATGCTCTCTTGTGGGCTAATAAGGAGGCAGTTGATCGAATGAACACTGGGTGTTACATGCAACTGATGAATCACTACACTCTATGTATTCAGAAGCTGATAATACACTATATGTTAATTAACTGAATTGAAATTTAAAAAGAAAAGAAAAGAAGCTGCGTTTGCAAAACACTGGGATTTCCATTTGTAAAGAGATGAGCTCAAGGACCATGGATGGAAGAAAAAGGTGAAATCTTGTTTCACCGAAGGAGAGGGAGGAGCTGTTGCTGCTGGTTCTCCTACCTCACAAAATGAGGTACTTTTGCTCAGTTAATACATTTATTTTTATTTTTTAAAAATTCTGTTTTTAAGAGCAATTTTAGGTTTGCAGGAAAATTGAGAAGGCAGTTCAGAGTTCCCATATATCCCCTCCGCTCACCCCCCCACCATGCCCCACATCATTTCCTCTAGTTTTAATAAAAAATTTTGCCCCAATGCCAACTCTGAGGGCCACTTAACTCATTATCCCATTTAACCTCCCAAGAGTGCTTAGGGATGGGCATTTTGACCAGGCGCCTTTGTGCAGGGCCGAGGGGGTGTCAGAGCTCAAGGATGTGCCACAGCGCCATTGCCATCCTGACCTGACGGAGGAGCTGGCCGTGCCCCCAGGCCTCTCCGGGGGCCTGTTGAGATTCTTCACTGGCTACACTGTCATTGAAAAAAATGCTAATTTAAAGATTAAATTTAAAGCTCCTAAATTGTTAACCAGAGTCTTCCCAGTTAGGGAAGAGCATCGGGGATTTCTCTTAAGGCAAGTACAGAGCTAGCCACCCTATTGTTAGAAGACTCTCATTGCTGGAAGCTTCCTCGTGGTGTGGGTTAGAAGAAGCAATTCTGGCGTTGGGGTTATTTCTGCTTCTGCACCCGCAGAGGAAATGTCCATCAAGAAGCCAGGTGACTCAGAGGAAAATTGGTCCAATTACTTATATGCCTGGATTGGTGCTGATGTGCGTCAGGGAAAGAGACAAGGCCTCAGGCCCCGGGGGAAGCGTGTTTCAAATCCTAATTACGGTTCATTTTTCTTGGAATAGTGTATAAAAAGTGTAAGCACTTTTTATCAAGTTAGAGGAGGAAGACCAGGAAAGGTTGCAGTGTCCAGCGTCCCAGGGTTTGGACAAGACCTGGCTGCTGAGCAGCTGGAGGCAGGACCACAGACAGACGCAGAGCACCCCTTTGCGGTGGGCCCCCGGCCACCCCCGGTGCTGACTGACTCCCCAACACCTAAACTGTGGACTTGGTTGGTCCTGTCAGTTCAGCTGTGTCATCTCTGAGGTCCCACGGGCGCTCAGCCACCCGACCCCCACGGCGTATGGGACACCCTCCAGGGCCTGGTGTGGGTTCTGGCCAAACACTATGGCTGAGGTTGGTCCAGGCTCTGGTGGGACTTTGGAGCCACAGGAGAGGGAAGCTCCAGTCCAAGGTGAAAATTCGGGTCTATGCTGGGCTAACTGAGCTGTTAGTGAGGCTGGAGGCCCAGAGGCTGGGCATGGACATGAGGGACCCGGAGGGGATGGGTCAGGGTTCCGTGGGGGCCATTGTCTCTCTCTTAAAAAAAAAATTAAAAGATTTTTATTTATTTGAAAAAGAGCACAGGCAGGTTGGAGGAGACAGAGGCAGAGGGAGAAGCAGGCTCGCCTCTGGGCAGGAGCCTGAGATCATGACCAGAGCCACAGGCGGATGGTTAACCCATTGAGTCCCCAGGTGCCCCAGGACCTTTGTCTCTTGGGGCTTTTTCTAAGGCAGATACTGGCTGTTTTAAAGGTAAAGAGTAGGGTAGGGATGCCTGGGTGGCTCAGCAGTCGAGCGTCTGCCTTTGGCTCAGAGCATGACCCTGGGGTCGTGGGATCAGGTCCCACGTCAGGCTCCCTGCATGGAGCCTGCTTCTCCCTCTGCCTGTGTCTCTGCCTCTCTCCCTGTGTCTCTCATGAATAAATAAAATCCAAAAAAAAAAAAAAGGAGTAGGGTATACTAGAACATATTCCAGAAAGAAAATGTTTACAGGACCAGAAGATGTTTGGTTCGTCCACTCATATCATCACTCATTCATCCCCTAGACCGCAAGCATTTGAGGAGCTCAGTGTGACCTCGGGTCAGTGCTTGGTCCTGAGAAAGCAAAAAGCAACAGTTGAAGATGCTGCTTGGAGGAGCCCCCGTTAGCAGGAAATGTCTGCACAAAGATAAAGCACAAAACCAAATAAGCCGTGGGGCAGGCAACAGAGACGAGGGAGTGCAGGGGAGTTCGGACCTGCCTGACCGAGAAGCCAGGGGGTGGGGTGCCGGGTGCAGAGGTCCAGGCAGGCAAGGGACCTGCACCCACGCAGCACGGTGACGGCGCACACAGAATCCCGGGCTGGCCCGCCCGGGGATCACATGATGTTGGTACAGGCTCCTCTGAAGGCCTGCAGAGGCGTCACTCCCAGGCTGCATCATGGTCGACGTCTTCCAGCCAATGTCTGCCCAGCTCAGGGGCCTGAGCTATCAAATAGCTACAAAATGAGCACAAGATCCCCTGTGGCCGTGGCAGTAAGAGCCTTCTAGAAAGGTCCATGTGGGACACAGTAGGCAAATAGATGGCAAAAGAACTGGGATGTCATGAGCCAGCCTCCTCTTATAATTTGGGACTATTTCTTCTGCGGGATGAGACGGTGGGTGTCCGGCCGTTTTCCCTGCGGTGCCCTGTGTTGGCCATCTGTGCTGTGTGGATCACAGGCAGCAGCCGATTCTCGGGGAACTGAAGCATCCTTCTTCCTTTTTTTTTTTTTTTTTTAAGATTTTATTTATTTTTCATTAGAGACACAGGGAGGGAGGCAGAGACACAGGCAGAGGGAAAAGCAGGCTCCACGCAGGGAGCCCGACACAGGACTCGATCCCGGGTCTCCAGGATCACGCCCTGGGCTGCAGGCGGCGCTAAACCACTGAGCCCCCCGGGCTGCCCCTGAAGCATCCTTCTTAATGTTGCCCAGGTCCGCACGCTGGGTCTCCACTTGTACACGTGCTACCCCCCAGCAGGGCACACGCAGTTGGCCCCAATACCTACTCCACTAGGAATTTTTTTTATTTCTTTTATTTATTTGAGAGAGAGAGAGAGAGAAAGAAAGAGAGAGCACAGAGGGGAAGGGCAGAGGAGAGAGACACAGCAGACTCTGTCCAGGACATGAAGCCTGACGCAGGACTCGATCTCATAACCCTGAGATCAGACCTGAGCCCAAGCCAAGAGTCAGGTGCTCACCCTCCTGGGCCACCTGGGCGCCCCATCCACAGGACATTTTTAATAGTCATTCACACAGTACAAATCATTGAGGAAAAGATCATGAGATTCGATTACCTAAAAATTGAAATTCTTATAGATCATCAGCAAAATTAGGTCAAACAAAAACATGAAGAAAATGTCTGCAGGATACATCACAGAGATAAGAGAAAGCCTAGTACAGCAGAGCTTTCGCAATTAAGTAAAAGCAGTGGACAAGCAATTCAAAAATCCACGCGGCGAAGAAGCGAGAGAAACGCACTGAACCTCATTAATCAAAAAAAAAAAACAAAAAAAACAAAAAAAACAGACTCGTCAGTCCCCGGGAGGCTGGTAAAGCTCACAGCTAGATTGCTCAAGCATAGCCCTGGCAATAGCACGGCTGAGCGAGCACTGTCACACGCTCCCCCCGGGAGAGCACTTCGGGGAGCTAGGATTCTGGGGACACATGTGGCCCTGTGACTTTAAGATACAGAAAATATGTATTTAATAAGACGTCATTCCATGGAAACTATGAGGTCAACGCTCTTCCTTTCAGAAAATTGTAACGCAACACAACGTGTAGAGAAATGTGGATTATGCCTCTAGGTGTCTGACGGAATAGCCAATAGGTGCCATTTATCGAATGTTCCTTTTGCGCCCCCGTTCTAAGCTCTTTCCGTGTACTCGCCAATTGACACAGAAAAATCCTTTGCGGTCGTGCCGTTACCGTCACGACTTTTGTTTCCAGGTCAAGTTTGCCACAGTGCCGATTTACACCGGGCAGCACAACCAGACATCTGGGTCAGAGGCCTTCGGCTCTCAGTCCTGACGTGTTGGCCATTGGGCTCCAACAGCTCTTGCCCCTAACGCAGTTGGGACTGACCGAAACGTCCACTGATCGAAGCGTATCGTGAATACAGCACGCGTAAGCTAGGAAATACGAACAAGGCTGAGAACGCACAGGCTGGAAGAGTATTAACGCGGGACGTGCACTCGTCACTGCTTAGAAAAGTAAGCTGACAAAAACACCTGCAAATCCATACAGTTTTAGTTGAATTTGAACCACACCAATTGAAATACTTCGATTTGGGGTAAAGAGCAAGCTTTACTCTCTGTGCAAAGTTTGAAATAATCCGTCACTCCAAATGAAAAATCCATTTCGAAGCCTGCAGGTCCAGGGACTTGTAAACCAGAAGCTACACAGATGAAGCTTTGCGCTAAGAGCCTCCGGGAAGTCTGACCATGATATTCTGGATGGGAATCAGAGCTCTCCTGGGCCTCGAGCTTATAAACACAAACCGGGGACTCCAGGCCATCCCACGTTTTTAGCATCTGCTGATGCTGTGACTTGGAACCATACTTTATGTCCCATTTGGTGTCACCCACACGGGCTCGCTAGATGCAAAGAGTAAAAGAGTATCCTCAAACAATAACACTGAGATGAGGGTTTGATGTAACAATCGGTCTTAAAACAACCTGGAAACGTCCAACGGTGCCCCCAGGGCCGCCCATGGAGCAGGGAGCACTCTGCAGAAAGCATCCTTGGAGACTGGAGAGAGTGCTGAGAGATGGAAAGGCATCTCCAGACTGGCCCTCCTCTGCCAAGATGCCCTCCTGGAACACACCTCAGTCCTGCGTCTGTGAGCCGTCTTCATCCACGCGCCTCGGCACGCCGAGCCTGGCTTTAGCGCAGAATCCTGCCAGCCGGCTCATCGGGAAGGCTCCACCCTTGATATCCAGCCGAGCACTTCTTCCCTCACCCTAGACCTCGAACCTCGTTGCTCTGAGCGGCCGTGTTCCATCTGCGCCCTACCGTACCTGTTGGCTATGCAGCCCGACCCGCCGCTGTGGCCTACGGGGCAGAATCCAGTCTCCCTCCCCTGTTGCAGTAGTCTTGAATAAAATCTTCAGGTTGTGTTTAACAAACATCTGGCAAATCATTTCTCCTTAACACCTCTCACCTGATAAATGTGGTCAAGAAAAAGCTGCAGAAACCCAGCATGGATGACGGGAGCCGATGGAAGACGTGCTGGCGTATTGGCCCAGTACGTTCATCACCTGTGCCGTGTATGGAAGGTATAGACTCACCCCCGATCTGGCACATATTCCCACGGGAAGGTCCATCTGGAGTGATGAAGCTGTGAACCATGGGAGGAATTCAGAAATGCACCCCTTGCTTAGTA
Source organism: Canis aureus (assembly GCF_053574225.1). Taxonomy (NCBI): domain Eukaryota; kingdom Metazoa; phylum Chordata; class Mammalia; order Carnivora; family Canidae; genus Canis; species Canis aureus. Next base: position 67,293 of record NW_027554455.1, on the reverse strand, counting down.
CGTGGCGGTCCCTGACAAGTACAGGAAGCCCCTGGAATTCTGAGCGGTGGGCTCCCACTGACTCCGGAAGCCACAGGGTGCAGACAGCAGCCGGCGGGAGGTTATGCACCTGAGCTCAGGGCTGAGCGCGGGACATGCACCGTGTGAGGTCGCTTCTGCACCGTGCTGAGCGATCGGCTCTGTCGCCTGCAGTTGTCGTGCGAGCCCAGGAGCCCAGAGGGTTCCGCTCGCCTGTCTCCGTCCAGCGGCTAGCCAGGGGTATGGCAGGACCGGGCGGGGTTCGCCGTCCGGCTTGGGCAGGGCCGGGGCCAGGTGCGCGCGTCCAGTCCCTTTCTTTGCTACACATGGTGAGACGGGAGCAGTGGCCAGGGGTAGGGTAAGCGTGTTGCTTCGTGTCCAAATCCAGCGGGGCTTCCATGGTCCAGACAGGGACGGAGGTGCCCCCCAGCTGGGACCCCAGCTGTCACCGCCCAGGAGCGGAGCAGTCAGCTCCCCGGCAACTGGCCGCCCCGGGTGAGAGGTCGTCGTGTTGGCTGACGGATTTGTTTTCTCCGGCTGTGCAGGTGCTGCCTCTGGCAAGGCCCAGCCACCATGGACTCAGCTGAATTCCGAAGGAGGGGCAAGGAGATGGTGGACTTCGTGGCCGACTACCTGGAAGGCATCGAGGGGCGCCAGGTGTACCCGGATGTGGAGCCCGGCTACCTGCGGCCCCTCATCCCCACCACTGCACCCGAGGAGCCAGACATGTTTGAGGACATCATCAGTGACGTGGAGAAGATAATCATGCCGGGGGTGAGCGTGAACCCGAGGCCGTGGACGGGGCGGGGGGCTAGCGTTAGGGTAGGACCTACCAGGCCCTGGACAGTCATGCGTCTTATGCCACCTGGTCCTCAGAGCCACCTTGCTGGGGAGAGATTTTACCACTCCTATTTTCTAGCTGAGCCCACGCGGTCCCAGAGAGGTTAGGTGATCCGCCTGAGGCCGCACAGCGAGGACGCCATGGAGCTGGGACAGCGCCCCAGACTGTGTGGGCCCCAGGGCAGGGGCCGTGCTTCCCCCAGGTCCCCAGGTCAGTCCCCCTGATCCCCTGGTGCAGGCAAGAGTCCTTCCACGCATTCCTGACATTCTTGCATTTAGCAAGAAGGCAAATCACAAGCCTGGAAGAAATGTTTTATTTATTTTACTCGAGACATTTACTTGGGGGGGCAGGGACAAGGCCCTGCTTCTGAGCAGACGTTGCCCTGGGAAGCGGGCCGGCTCCTTTACCTGCAGCCAGTGAGTCATGGGGCCACGGACCCGGCCAGGGCTGTTCCTCAAGACCAGGGCGCCTCTTTCGGGGCCGCTGCTCGCTTTCCAGCCTCCCAGGGGTTTCCTTTGACATTTGTGCTTGGAGCTAAGTGCAGGATTCCTGTTCTCGCTTGGAGGTTGTGCAAACACACAGAGCGCTTGCTGGCTCGCTTGCTCGCTTGCTCGCAGCCCCTCCAGGGAGGAGCGGTTAAATGTCAGGCGGACGGGGTGGCGTTGTCTGCTGGCGTCTGGGCAAAACACCCCGGGGCTGCGGGGCTCAGACGGCAGACAGCTGTTTGCTTCTCATGGTCCTGAGGTTGGCAGCGCAAGATCAAGGTCGCGGCCGATTCAGTTCCCGGGAGGATCCTCAGGTGGGCTCGCGGATGGCCGCCCCCGCCTCCCTCCTGTGGCCTCTGCTCCTTGCCACGTCTGATGCACCCCTACCTGCCCGCAGGGGGCGGGGGCACTTCTAGTACCACCCACCTCGGTGTGAGTCAGGGTGTCAGCCGAGGACCTGGGAGCACAGGCACGCCCGGCCTCACCCGGGACGTGGGGCACGATGGGATTGGGAGTTCTCCTCCTGAGTGCAAAGGGGGCGGTCGGGGCGTTCAGGGTCCGGGCCCCGGGGTGGGACTCTGGCCCTGCCCAGCCCCCCGTGACTGCGGGGACGGTACGGGAGCTCCCAGGGCTCCGTGGGCAGGTGTGCGGAATGAGAGCAAAGGCACGCGGACTCCCAGCGGAGAATCCTGGCCTCCAGGGCCCCTGCCTCCGCAACTACAGCACCTCCGTGACCTGGGGGCGGAGGGCGTCTCAGAGGCTTTGTTCTGTTCCCTCAGAGCAGACCAGTCAGCAGCAGGAACACATCAGAGAGGCAGAGCAGCACCCCCCAGCCCCCCCATCTTCTCCCCTCCCCCATCTCCTTCCCCGAACCTGGGACATCCCCACCCAGCCCTGCATTCCAGCTCCAGAGGCCTGTCCATGCACATCTGCCCCCCTCACCCCCCCGGGGGCCCTGCAAGGCTGGGGACAGAGGAGACAGGGATGGGGGCGAGGAGCCATGGTGGCTGGGGGGCCGTCTTGCACAGGAGATTCAGTCGGGGGCGGTAAGACCAGCTGAGAAGTCTGAAATCAGTCCGGTTCTTTTTTTTTTTTTCCTCCTAATATGGGTTTTAGTTTTTTTAGAGCAGGTTTGGGGAAACCTGGCTCCTAACCTCTCTTGCTTTTAGAGAGGTCACAGGCTTGGCCGCGATCGGGGCCCGGCTCCCTCACACCCCGGGCACGGCTCCTCTGCACACAGGTGACCCACTGGCACAGCCCCTTCTTCTTCGCCTACTTCCCATCCGCCAACTCCTACCCGGCGCTGCTCGCAGACATCCTGTGTGGGGCCATCGGCTGCATCGGCTTCTCCTGGGTGAGCTCGCAGGGGCCCCAGGGCGGTGGGAGGCGCTGCCATGGGGCCCGGGCACCTGTGCCCCCAGGGCCTGAGCCCACAGCAGTGGCACCTGTGGGAGGGAAGAAGCGTTCAGCCCTGGAGACGGCGCCGGTGAGGGAACGTGGGTTACGGGGACATGATACGGGGACACAGCCAGACAGAGGCTCCTCTCAGGGCCAACAAGCAAAGCCGGTCCTGCACAGTCACGGGGTTTTGGAGGTACCGGGAATTCACAGCCACGGCCCCGCAGTTTCCGCAGCCCGGCCTGGGAATCTGCACTCGCAGCCCATCCCGAAGCTCCGCACATGCCTGCCGCTGCCCCAGCCGTCTCCATGCACTCGCAGCCAGGGCTGCTGGGCCTGGGGGGCCCCGCCATCCCCGGGGTGCCCTGACGTGGGCCCCTGCACCCAGGCCCGGCGCCACGGGAGGGGCCCCGTCCTCCGGAGAGCAGAGCGCGCACAGGCAGAGCCAGGTGCAGAGGGCGTTGGGGGTCCCAGGGCTGCAGACTGCTACGTGGCCTGTCCCCGGGGCTGCGATCTCATGGGCGCTGCCTCGTGCAGAACAAGCACCCGAGGCCTGTGCTTGAAGCAGTGCATTGGGAGTGTTGGGTGCCCAGCACTGGGACCCAGCATCGCCAGGCTCCCTGCTCCACCCAGGAAGGCTTGGGCGAGGGGTCCTCCCTGCGGCCCTCCCCCGTGTCTGTGGAGCACACTCCCTCCTGAAGGACATCCCCCCCCATTCTCTACCAGGGCAGATGTCATTGGACTTGCCGGTCTGGAGCTGTCATGTCCCTTCCGGGTGACGTCTTGGCATCTGCCCTTTGGTGTCTGTCCTTCCTGAGGACACTCTGATGTCTCTGGAGCCCTGAAGGGCTGCCCCACTGTCCCCCGGCCGTACAGGCCATGGCACGGGCTCCAACGCCGGGAGCTGGTCCGAGCTGGGATGGGCCAGACCCTCCCACGGGGCTGCCTGGCGGAGAGAACGGGCTGCTCGTTCTTATCAGCCATGCGTCACGAGCTGGCGTGCATCCCTGGGTGGGGACCAAGACCATCCTGCCATCTGCCCTGGGCAATGACGGGAGAGTCCAAGATGGTACAGCAGCACCTCGAGCTCCTGAGGGCGAGGGCAGCCACCTGCCCCGGGGGCTCCCAAGGGATTGAGGCCACCTGGAACCCACTTCCCAGACTGCGTCCAGTCCCACTGACTCACTCGTGACTCTGGAGGAGGGCCCTGGATCCCGCTGTAAGCACACAGACGGCTGGGGGGGCCGCCGGTGGTGCTGGTGGAGTGCGACACCTTGCCGGAGAGTCAATAAGGGCTGAGCAGCATCTGGGACGGAGAGAGGCTGATCTGGGCTTCCGTGGAGGAGTAAACCCTCCTGCTGCTCCCGAAATCCCACAAGACCTGGCCCTTGTTCTGACACCTGCCTCTGGAGATGGGTGGGGGGAGGACAAGGGTGGGGGGCGGGGGACAAGGGCGACGTCCCCAGGATGGGGGATGGTGAGGTCGCCGTCCTTTCTGGGGCACATCTGGGGCCTGGGGACTGGGGTTCCCTCGGTTCTCGGAGGGTGGGAGGGAAGGGGGGATGGGAGGTGTGCTGAGCCCTGCAGCACCCGGGCCGAGCGGCCCTCATCAGAGCTGCCAGAGCGAGGGGTCCTGCTGCTGCTTCTCCCCAGAACCCCCGGACGGGAGAGCACGCCGCCCCGTTAATCCCACCCGGGGACGGGCCTCTTGAGAATGTTCAAGCCTCTTGGGCAACCGCCCCTAAGGCTCCAAGCCACCAAAGGGAGGAGCTGCTCCTCGCACAGCCGTCTGTCGGTCCCAGGCCGGCGGCGGCTGATTCCTCTCTTTTCGCCCCGCCAGGCTGCGAGTCCGGCGTGCACGGAGCTGGAGACGGTGATGATGGATTGGCTGGGGAAGATGCTGAAGCTGCCGGAGGCCTTTCTGGCCGGGCAAGTGGGAGAAGGGGGCGGGGTGATCCAGGTAAGGTGGGGGGGGGCTGTCCGGCTTTCTGGGGTGCAGGGGCTCCACACGAGGGCCTACAGGTGGGAGAAAGGAGGCCTTTGAACCTCCTGCGTGTCTTCTGGAGAACAAGCGACGCTGAGCAGTTAGGAGCCTCTGGATCTGGATGTGGGTCCTGGCGCGGGCTGTCCCTCTGTCCCCCAGGCTCGGTAGAGCCAAGAGGCCGTCAGGTGGACACCTGCGTGCTGAGCCGGGGGCAGCCACCGTGTGAGCACTTGGCGGGCATCAACCCGTTTAGTTCTACAAAAGACTAGGAGTTGGGGGCCGTTCCACACCGTTGCACAGGCGAGGGGACCGAGGCGACGAGCCCGCCTGCCCCGGCTGGTACGTTCCAGGGCTGGGCTCTGAGCCCGAATCTGTCTGTCGGTGGAGCGGTGACCGCCACCGCTGAGCGCCGTGTCCAGGCGGCCAGCGCGGCTGCAACCACGCCGCGTCGCCCCAAGGCTTCTAGAAGGCGCTAGATCACCGAGAACCATGATCGCCTGGAGTTGCTGCCTCTCCCACGCAGCGCGTCACGGGTCCTCCTCACGGCCGAGTGTGCGCTGGACGGCGACGTACTGGGGGCTGGGGACGAGGCCACGCGAGGGTTCAGGCGTGTCTTTCCCACCGGGCGCCTCAGGACAAATGCCACCAAGAAGACCAGGGTGTTGTGCTCTTTTCCTTTCCCGGCATGGTTGGACCCTGGGCTCTGCTGAACCCGTCACCCTCCTTGACATCATATTTCTGGTGTCAAGTATATAATCATGAAATTGCGAAGCGCCGTTGGCTGGAGGGTCCAAGAGCCGGGGAGGGCGGCCGGTGAAGACGCTGAGGTCCTAGCGCTCCTGGGTCGTGGTCGGTGACTGGCGTGCCCGAGGTCACAGAGGAAGCAAGCCCCCCACCCTGCGCCCCACGCCCTCTGAGCCCCTGTGGGGCAGTTTCCCATGGCCGCTCCCAGATTCTGGTGGCTTCAAGCAGCACAGAGCGATCCTCTCCAAATGCTGTAGCTCAGGCGTCTGACACCTGCGAGGCTCCAGGCAGGACCGTTGCCGTTTCTAGTCTCTGGAAGCTTCCCGCCGTCCGGGGCCACGACCCCTCCTCCGTCGCCGAAGCCGCAGCATCCCTTCCCTCTGAGCCGTCTCGCACGGCCGTGTCTCCCCCCGACCACAGACGAGGAACATTCTCCGCTTCCAGGGCCCCGTGGGTCAGATGGGCCCACTCACGTGGTCCAAGATGCTGCGTCTCGGCTCTTCATCGCACTGGCAGGATGCCCTCTCCGTGGAAGCCCTCACACGTGGGGGGGACCTGCACGTCTTTTGGGGGGCCTTACTCCACCGCCTGCACACAGGTTGTGTTGGAGGCCGGGAGGCAGGGCTAGCCTCGCAGGAGAGGCCCTTGTTCCCGTGCCGGGCTCGGGTCACTCTCGGCGGGGACTCTGTGCCAGGACAGAGGGCCGACGTCTTTGTGGCCAAGAGGCCACTGTGGCCCGGCTCAAAGCCCTTCCCGCTGAGCTCTCCTGCCTCCCTGCCTTGGGTCCTGGAACCTTCTATCCCGCAGCAGCGACTGAGAGCTGGGAGGGGGGGTGCCCATGACGCACAGGCTGAGCCTCCACCGCAGGCCGTGAGCCCGCTTTCAATGTGAGCGTAGTAGGACCAGGATTTCCTCACTGTGCACTCGAGGTCCGCTCCCTGGACCCCCTTCCTCTCGTGAGGGATTGCACGTCCTGACCCTGCTGACCCTCAGGCCGAAGGCCACACTTGGGGTGGGGGTGGCGTGTGCCCTCTGGCCTCGGGGAGGGAGGCCGCCGCCCAGCACCCAGCCCAGGCCCCTCACCGCGGCTCGGCTTGGAGGATGCTGGCAGCTTCCGTCCTGCTTCTGCGGTCCCCCCACCTTCTGAGGAAGAGGCCAGAAGGGAAACGGGGTTTCGGGGAGGGGACGGGACCCCGGCTTCGAATCCTGCGTGACCCGCTTCCAGGCCTGGGGTGAGCTCGCGCTCACTGCCGGCGGCCGACGTCACTTTTCCTTCCTGATGCCACACATTTTGCCCAGATCCACTTGTCTGGTTTGTTCCTTCAATCTGAGCCCACCCCGCACCCCCACCCCAACCCCCACTTGCTAAGCCCTGTCCATCCGGGTCCCTGCTCCTTCTTCCCCTTGGGACATCTTGCTTCTGCAGCACCTGTCGCTGCAGCTCAGCCTTGCAAAAACCCCTCGTGGGTTTTCTGGGACCTTCCATTTCCCGCGAGTCGGGCACCTCTCTTGTCATTTCCAGTTTTCTTTTGTTAATTTACTTTTTTGGTCATTCTCTCCTCTGTATTTGGAGGGAAAAGCTCATCATTTTCTCTGCATCACTGTTTGAATTTTCTGCGCTGCCCATTTATTGCCTTCAAGATCCGCTTTGGTTCTGCTCTTCCTCTTTACAAAAATGTTTTTTTTACAGTCAAGTTTGTTTTGTTTTGTTTTTACAAAAAAAAAAAAAAAAAACAAAACAAAACAGACCTTGACTGTAAGCATGGAATCTCTATAGGACTGTTGGGAGCATTCCCCTGGTGTTGCTTCAGTACCCGTGTGTGTTTCTGCACAAGATCCGGAGAATACGGTATTTTCCGTACGGTATTTTACTTACTCTTTTGTTGTGAGCATTTCCATTCTTTGAGATTATTGCACTGTTTTCCATGACGTGTCACAATCTACGTAAATAATTCACGGCATATGTCGTATCAGATCTTTCCCTTTATGAATAACATCTCCGGGGACCAATACCCTTTAGGACAAGCACAAGCAGCGTCTAAGCAAATCATCAGCCTCCTGCTGGGGCTCTCGGGGTTGGGTCCACGTCCACCGTTCACACTTCACAAAGAGTAAAGAAAGTAAAATTTAAAAAAAAATTAAAAGAGTGTTTCTGGATCACTGGATTCTACAACTAAAAATAGGTTAAAAAATAATAATAAAAATAAATAAATAAATAAATAAATAAATAAATAAATAAATAAATAAAAATAAAAATAGTCAAGTCCTTTCAGCCTTCCGTGATGGTTCTTCTAATTTGATGCTTCTCAAAAATCTTACAAATACTCCGTAATCTCAGGCGTGACTTTCATACCAACAGTGACTTTTTAGTGACTGCCCACCGCGGGCCAGGCTCGTTCCTGTGCTTTCTGCGATCCTTTTTCCAACCTGCAAATAGTTAGGAGGGTTGATGGCATTACCGACGACTTCTCTCGTAGCCGAGGAACCTGGGGCCAAGAAAGGGAGCGGATCCTGCCCAAAGGCCCGGATAACTGAAGGCAAGACGAGAACAATTCCATCAGCTCATCCCCGACTCTTCGTTTGGGTTAGTGTCCAGAGGTGCACGTGGGTTCAGTCTTGCAATTATATAGATATATATATTTTTAAAGAGTTTACTTATTTATTCATGAGATGCAGAGAGAGGCAGAGACACAGGCAGAGGGAGAAGCAGGCTCCATGCAGGGAGCCCGACGCGGGACTCGATCCCGGGACCCCGGGTCACGCCCTGGGCTGAAGGCAAACGTCCACGCTGAGCCCCCCAGGGGCCCCTGCAATCATCTTTAAGGACAATCCCATCTCTCCGAGACGCCGGCAGCCCCGGCATCGGCTGTGCACCCCCCCGGCCCCTCCCGGCCCCTGGAGCCCAACCCTCCTTCACCCCCGATGCGCTCAGTTTTGCTGGATGCTGCAGCCTGTTCGCAGAGGAAGCCCAGCCGCCCTCTGCAGCTGACAGCGCTGTCGGCCTGTGATTGCTGAGGCCCCAGAGCCGCTCGGCCTGGTGACAGCCGGGGGCCGGGGCTGTGGGGCGACGCTGCGCCCTCAGGGCCATGGTCACTCACAGCTACCAGGCGCCAGCACAGTGACGGGCAGCAGTGGGATGTCCAGTCATCCTCTGAGCCCGACAAACCAGGTGGCGACATGGTCTCTTAATGGCTCACCGCGCGTGGGTGACACTTGAAACCCGGAGAGGGAAGGGCCTGTCTGGTCCCCGCCGGTCAGCTGTCACCAGCGTTCCTTCTGCTTCCTGGCCGCCTTGCCACGTGCTGCTGGGAAGCCAAGGGTCCTCCCCGCCCCAGGACCGACCCCTGCTCCGCCGCCCCGCCTCCGGCTCCCCTTCCCGCAAAGGGTTGGGAGGCTGCTTGAATGCCTGCCCCAGGGCTAGAGCCCGATGGCTGCTCCGGGGACTCCACGGATGATTTCGGTCTTTTGTGGGGCGTGCCTTGTGTCCGGTCGCTCCCGGCTGCCCGGAGGAGGGGTTCCATGCAGCACGGGGCGCAGCGGAGAGGCGACCCCATAGAGAACGGGCCCAAGGGCTCGAGGCCTGTCGTCAGCGGGGGTTCAGGGCAGAGCAGAGCTTTGGGGCTAAGGCGGGCTTTGGGGTCCCAGGCAGAGGACATGGAATAAGGCAGGTGCTGCAGCACCCAGAAGCTCTGCTTTTCCAGAAGCTCCTCTTTGGATGTGAAGGACTGAGCCAGGGGGTCCAGGAGGCACAGGCTGGGGCACAGGAGCTGAGGCCTTGTGGGGTCCCCTGGGATCGCCCGTCACCAGCCCTGCCCAGGACCTTCGTTCTAACACGTCTACTCTGATCGCTGACGAAGAGATGGCCTGAGGCAATGAGGAAGCCACCTGATGGTTCCAGTTAAGAAGGTGGCATCGTGCGTACTTGAGTCCTTGCGCCTGAACCCCGAGGCCTTCTGTTCAAATTCCACCGTCTCCCCGAAGGGGCCCCTTTAATGTGAAAGAACGAGTGAAAGCAGCGTGATGGCCAAATAGGAGAGGAAATCTGGATCGCTGGAGGGCGAGGAAGATAAAAATGTGAACGGGTGGGGGCGGGGGGCTAGCGATGTTATTGTATGTTTTTCTGCAAAACCCTAAAATCTTAGAAATCTCTCATAGTCCATGAAAATCCACCTTCTTTTATTTTTTTCCTTTCCACTGTTCATACCATGCAGCCTGCGGGCTTCTAGGAATTACTTGAGATGTGGAGATCGTGAGCAGTGGGAAGGGGGGCATCGCTGTAAATGTGGGGATCCCCCTCCCCCTGCCCCTGCCAGCTGCTCACTGGGACCAAGTTAGTTCCTCTCTGGCTGGGCACCCCCTTCCCACCTGACGAGGACAACTTCTAGATGCAGTTATTTTGCAAATTGAGCGGGACGGCCGGGTGGCCGGGTTACGAGCCGAGTCCACGTCACCGTTTACCCACTCCCAGCCGCAGAGGAGCCAGGATTGCAGCACTCTTCAGTGCTTTGCCAGAATGAGGGCTTTTTAAATTTTTATTTTTTACTGAAGTTCCATTTGCCAACACAGAGTATAACACCCCGTGCTCATCCCGTCGAGCGCCCTCCTTGGTGCCCGTCACCCAGTTACTCCATCCCCACCACCCACCTCCCCTTCTGCAGCCCTTTGTTTGGAGTCTCTCGTGGTTTGGGTCCCTCTCTAGTTTTCCCCACTCAGGTCCCCTCCTGTCCCTTGTTGCCAGAATGAGTTGACGCTGGTTGTGCGAGTCCGCTGCACTTCTCCCAAGAGCAGGGGCTTAAACAATAGGCTTCATCGTGTCCCGGTTCTGGAGGCTGGAAGTCCCAATCAAGGTGTCAGCAGGGCCGATTCCTTCTGATGCCTCTGTCCGTGGCTTGCAGAGGGCTGTCCCCTCCGCGGGTCCTCGGCGGCCTTGTCTCTGTGTCGGGGAAGCCTGGTGCCTAACTTCCCCTTCTTGCAGGGACACCTGCCAGAGCTCCTTTCACCTTAGTGATGTCTTTGGAAACCTTGTCTCCCAATACGGTCATGTTCTGAGGGCCTGGGGGTGTGGCCTCCAAGGCCAGATTTGGAAGGACACGGTGTAGCCGATCACGTTAGCAACCAAAGGGAAATCCTCCAAGGGAATTTCAGAATCTCAGGGAAAATACACGGCAATTTGTAAACAAACGCAGATGTCCGTGTCCACGCGGCGATGAACACAGAGCTGGGGGGAGATGCTGGTAGCCTGGGCCGGGGTCTGCTCCCCGGGGGGGGGCGCAGGGGGACCTAGGAGTAGGACTTCCCGGCCACACTAGGAGGACTGCGGGGAGAGGCGTGTGGAGCACAACCGCTCACAATACCTGCTTCAAGCCAGGCGCCCAGAAGTGCTGGCTAAGATGCCACAGAAAATAGAGCAATGTGAACGAATCCGAAGAGCCAATGGGCATTTTCCAGCAGTCACGGGGGCTCGGACTTCTCCTGTACGGAGGAGGACAAGCTTTGCAGCTTCAGATTCAACTTTTAAGAAAAATAGAGACACTGAGTCTCCCCAACGGTTTAGGTATTGACTCCTTTGCTGCTCCTCGAGGCTCATTGCAACCTTTTCTTTGACCCAGGGAAGCGCCAGTGAGGCCACTCTGGTGGCCCTGCTGGCTGCTCGGACCAAAGTGACCCGCCGCCTGCAGGCCGCGTCCCCAGGACTGACACAGGGCGCCATCATGGAGAAGCTGGTGGCCTACTCATCTGATCAAGTGAGTGGTTGGCTGAGCCTGTTGGCCCCCAGGATCTGAATGCTTGTTTTGGGTCGAGTCAAATTGAAACGAGACCGTGCAGCATTTCAGACCTCGCCCCAGCTGTGCTTCGCAGTGGGCGTTGGTTCTTCTGTCCATGTGCACAGAGGTTGCGGAGGTCCACGGGGGTCACCTGCCAGGGTCACCGGGGGAGAGGCTCCACGGCTGGGAGTCCTGACCTCCTGGCCTCCACGGGGTGGGCGGCCACAGGGAGATCCCGACCCCGGATGGACTCAAGTAGCAGACAGTGATGGTGGGAGCCACGGGGCAGAGGGGGCGCCTTCAGTAAGAGCCGACTTTGCCGGGAGTCCCCGAGACACAACACAGCCACCACGCAGTAATGGTGCCACATTGCTGGCTGCTTTTCTCCAGACACTAAGCACCGAGCTGGCCCCCAAGCGGCCCAGGGCCCCATGGTGACAGGCGCCCCCCGAGAGAAACCCGGGTGTGCTCACTCTGCTTCAGGGCATGGTTTGCAAGATCTCACTCTTGTCCACCTACCTGGAAAGCAAGAGTCCACAGGATCTGACACACTGGAAGTGAGGGGCAGGGGCAGGGGGCTGATCCACACACGGGGGGGCTCTCTGCAGAGCTAGGGGCTCACAGCCACGAGAATCCAACTCCGCTGCCTTCCTTCCAGGCACACTCCTCGGTGGAAAGAGCTGGATTAATTGGAGGAGTGAAATTAAAAGCGATCCCTTCGGATGGCAAGTTTGCCATGCGCGCGTCGGCCCTGCAGGAGGCCCTGGAGAGAGACAAGGCGGAGGGCCTGATTCCTTTCTTCGTAAGTCAACCTGCGGACGTGCTGGGTATGGCCCCCTGGGCACCTCCGCGCCCTGCCTGGGCCGGTCACAGGTGGGCGGCACATGCATGCTCAGCTGGCCGCTCCCGGGGGAGGCTGGGGCCACACTCCATTTGTCCCTTGGGCCGTCTAACCTCAGCAAGAGGTAAGCGGAGCACCCAGCCCGGAGGATCCTGGTGAGCTCCTGTTAGAAGCGACGCCCTGTGATGGTCCCTTGAAGTGCTCTGGGCTACGGTAGGTGCTCCGTCAGAGGAGCGTATGATGGCCCAGGGGTCAGGTCGGGAATAACCCACAGGAGGCCTTGCTGCCCAGATCGGCGTTCTCAGCACACGCCCGCACCCATCGTTTGCAAGGGAGGGATGGCAAGCCGACAGCGACTGACTACAGGTCATACCCAAGTGGCCGAATGGCATCAGGCTCCAGCCCATCTTGTAGACAGATGGGCTTTCCCCAGCGGGAAAGGAATAGTCGGTGTCACAACGAGAGCCTGGGAGGTGTCGCACCCGACGCGGCCGTGCAGCGCCTGTGGCTGAGGCGTCACGTGTCATGTCGCGTGTCATGGCGATTGCTCCACGACCTTGGCCCTAGGCTTCTGGTGCTCGAAGGGGCTGCACATCAGATGTACCTGGGGAGGCGGACAAGGTACTGGGGTTCTGCCTGTCCCAGTTTTACCAGGGGAGGGAGCCAGGCATTCGAGGCTTCTCGCAGCGGGGACACCGGGCGGCTCAGCCCGTTAAGCGCCAACTCTTGATTTCGGCTCAGGTCATGATCTTAGGGTCATAGGGTGGAGCCCGGCATTGGGCTCCACTCTCAGCGGGGAGCCTGCTTGAGATTCTCTCTCTCCCTCTGCCCCTCCTTTCTAAGACCAATCAGTCTTAAAATAAATAAATAAATAAATAAATAAATAAATAAATAAATAAATATTTTCGCAGCCAGTTCAAGATCCTCACGTGCCTCATGACCGTGCATTTCCTCAGTACCCTAGCATTTCCTAGTTGTCAGAGCAATCTCGGTTTGCTGGGCTCTTACGGGCCATGTGTTAATAATGCCCACTAGGTTTTTAATTTAAGAATTAGTCTTCAAGACAAACATTTTTCCCCCAAAGAAATCGGTTCCGTCAATTCAAATGAACTACTCGTTGACTATCTACTCTGTGAGTGGGGAAGGCAGGGAGGGTAGGATTTGGCACAAGACTTGCTCGTGACTTACGGAGTTCCCGGGGGGAGTCCAGAGCATCCACACACGATCACTGTAGAAGGATGGAGAAGATTCAGATGTAAGTCATGGGAGGAGCTGACGGGCAGATGATGTGGCAACGTGACTTTTTCCCTCTGGCTCCTTGTCGTATTTGCTTTTTGTCTTTGTGTCTTTTCATCTGTTGTGAGGATGCAAGCCGGTTGTTTCATTGTGCTTATTCTCCTTGGGGATCACAGAACTTCCATAATCTATAATTTGTCATCTCTTTGGGGAAATCTTCAGTTTGGGGAAATTCTTGTTTTTTTTGTTTTGGGTTTTTTATTTTTATTTTTTTATATTTATTTGAGTGAGGGAGAGAGAGAGAGCAGGGGGAGGAGGAGAGGGAGAAAGAGAGAGAGAATCCTCGAGCAGACTCCCCACTGAGTGTGGGGCCTGACATGGGGCTCGATCCTATGACCCTGAGGTCACAACCTTAACTGACCGCTTAACCAACCAAGCCAGCCAGGCACCCCAGTTTGCAGAAATTCTTACCCATTTTCTTTTCAAAGTTTGCTTCCTCCCATTCTTTCCTCCCGTGCTGAGACTCCCGTTGCACCCGTGATCAATCCTCCCACTGAGTGCCGAATGCCTCTCACGCTCTCGTACGTGCGCTCTCTTCCATCCAATCCTAAAACCCCTGCCTCCACTCTGACCTGTTTACAATTGACCACTTCTTTCTGTAATTATGTCCAGATGATAAAGGAATACGTCACGTTCTTAGTTTGCAATATTGAAAGGCTTTAAGTCATTATTTTGAACACTTGTAGAATAAAAAAACATGACACAAAAAAATAGTGTGCGGTGACCCCTGGAATGCTGCACCCAGTTTCCCCCGGTTGTTACAGCTTCCACAGCGTCCAGTGCAAGGGCAGAGCCAGGCCCTGATAGAGGTCTTAGGTCATTTGCCACGTGTGTAGGTGCACGTCAGCCCCCGCCCTGCAGTCAGGATACAGAACTCCTCCATCACCACGAAGGTCTCCCCACACCACCTCTTGCACACACTCATGCCCTTCTTGTCTCCTGCCGCCCCAACCCCTGGAAACCGCGACTCTGCTTCCTTTCTCTACACTGTCCTCATTTTGAGCGTGTTATATGCGGGCGGTCACACACTCTGGCGCCCCGGGCACTGACTTTCCTCCTGCCTGGTGCCCTGGAGATCTAGCCAAAGAGCTGTGTGGCTGTTTTTATGGCTGCACCACGGGAATTTAGTGCCACATTCCTTGTGCCACAGCCCGTTTAACTATTTACCTACTGAAGACATCATAGTTGTTTCCAGGTTTGGGCAATTACAAATAAAGATTCCCCCCGCCCCCCCCGCCCCAAAAAAATACAAATAACGAGTAAAACTTCATGAAACTTCAAGTACACATATTTGGACGAACCTGTATTTTCCTTTTCCTGGGATAAAATTCCTGAGCACCCAATTGAGTGTCACATGCTAGTTGTATGCTTACTTTTTTTTAAAAAGAAACCGTCAAATTCTTTTCCAGAGTGGCTGCACGAGTTACCGTTCCCATGAGGGATGCATGAGACATTCAGGCTCTTTGCATCTTCCCTGGCATTTGGTATTTGTAAATTTTAGGTGTTTTGATAGGAGAGTAGGGATGCCTTCATTCACATTTCCCCCATGACTAATGACGTCGAACGTCTTTCCATGTGTTTTTTTGCCAGCCATATATCCTTGTCAGCGAAATGCGTCTTCGTGTCCTTCACACATTTTGGATTGCATGGGCAGAGTCAGTTTTTTTTTTTTTTTTAAACTAGTCAACGGTATGTAGGGCAATTGTAGGTGTAAAGAAAAATGAGCAGAAAGTACAGTGGGTTCCCAGATACCCCGCCACGCCTTACCCCATAGTTTCTCCTGTGATTGCCATCTTGCAGTACTGTGGTACATTTGTTCTAATTAACACACCAGTACGATACGTCATTATTCCTAAACTCCGTAGGTTATATGAGGGTTCACTCTGCACTGTTGTTTCTACAGGTTTTGACTAGTGTCTAATGGCATGTATACACCATTTCAATGTCATACTGAATAGTTTCCCTGATGTAAAAACCCTGTATACCAGCTGTTTCCCCCCGCCCGCAACCCCTAGCAATGACTGATCTTTTCACCGTCTCCATAGTTTTACTTTGTCCCAAAAGTCATAGAGTTATAGTCGTATAGCATGTAGCCTTTTGGGATTGGCTTCTTTCACTTAGCATCATGCATTTAAGATTCTTCCCTGTTTTCCAGGGTCTTTATAGCTTCTTCTCTCTCTCTCTTTCTCTCTCTCTCTCTCTCTCTTTTTCTTAAAGGGTTATTTATTTGAGAGATAAAGAGAGTGAGGGAAGGGGCAGAGGGAGAGGGAATGTCCAAGCAGACTCCTGCTGAGCTTGGGGCTTGATGCGGGGCTTGATCCCACAACCCATGGAATCATGACCTGAACCAAGAGTCAGATGCTCAATTGATGAAACCACTCAGGTGTCCCTGTATCTCTTTAAAAAAAAAAAAAAAAAAAATCACTGAATAGTATTCCATTCTCTGGATGTACCTGTCAAAGAACATTAAGATTTTGTACCAGCTTATGGCACATGGTCTTCCAGTCCCACCAAGCAATGAAGTCCACTCTGATACTATTTACCTGGAGACAGCATTAGATCCCACAGGCCAAGGTTTCAGTCCTACCAGATTGCCCCACCCCACTTCACTTGCCATTTGTAACTCCAAGTTGTCACCCGATCCACTGCTATAGATCAGAAATCCCAATGAGCCCCATTGTCGGGTTTGATTACTTTGTTAGAGACGCTCACAGGACTCAGATCCACATTTACTTGCTAGGTCACTGGTTTGTTATAAAAGGTTATAACTCAGGAACAACCAGATGGGTCCCTGCCTTCCCCACTCACAGGGATGCTTGGGGCCAGGTCTGGGGAAGGGGCACTGGGCTTCCATGTCCTCTCCTGTGCCACTCTCCCCAGATCTCCATTTGTTCACCAGCCCTGAAGCTCTGCAAACCCCTTTGGGGGTTTTTATGGAGACTTCATTATACAGGCACGTTTGATTGAATCATTGCTTACTGGTGATTGAACTCAATCTTCAGCCCCCTCCCCTGCCTGGAGGTCAGGGGTAGAGCTTACTGTACCAATACTCTAGTAATAAGTTCCATTCCCTTGGCAGCTAGTCAGCATCCGTAGGTGACCTCCCAGCTTTTCAAAAGTCACCTCGTTAACATGACAGACGGCACCTCTATGGCCGTCAGTGCTTAGGAAATGCCAAGGGTCTTCGGAGCTCTGTGCCAGAAATGGTGACAAAGACCAAATATAGATTTGTTCGTAGAAATCACACTGTCACAGACATCTTGGTTGTTTCTAAGCATCGGCAATTATTTAAAAAGTGCTGTGAACACTCATGGGCAGGTTTTTGTGTGACGTAACTTTTCAACTTGTTTCAGTAAATGAACTGGAACACGTGCAGATCACGGGGTAAGAGAGAGCTTAGTTCTGTGAGAAACTGCCAGGCTCTCTTCCAAAGCAGCGGTAGCGTTTTGCATTTCTAGCAGCTATGAATCAGAGTTCCTACCTCCCCACAGCTGCCCCAGCATTTGGTGTTGCAGGGTTTTCGATTTCAGCCCTTCAGATGCATGTGTGGCAGCATCTAAATGTTGTTTTCATTTAGGATCCCCTAATGATGCGTGCTGTGAAGGTCTCGCCATAGGCTTATTTGACATTTGAATATTTTCTTTGATGAGGTTCAGGTCTTTTGTCTGTGTTTTAGTTGGATTGTGTATTCCATTATTGTTGGATTTGAGAACTTTTTATGCTTTAGATACTAGTCCTTTATTTTATTTATTTTTTTAAGATTTATTTATTTATTTATGATAGACACAGAGAGAGAGAGAGAGAGAGAGAGAGAGAGAGAGGCAGAGACACAGGAGGAGGGAGAAGCAGGCTCCATGCCGGGAGCCCGATGCAGGACTTGATCCCGGGTCTCCAGGATCGTGCCCTGGGCCAAAGGCAGCTGCTAAACCGCTGAGTCACCCAGGGATCCCCAATACTAGTCCTTTATCAAGAGTTGTATTTTGCAAATGTATTCTCCAGTGGGTAACTTTTCTTTTTTTTTTTTTTAAAGATTTTATTTATTTATTTATTCATGAAAAACACAGAGAGAGAGAGGCAGAGACACATGCAGAGGGGGAAGCAGGCTCCATGCAGGGAGCCCGATGTGGGACTCGATCCTGGGACTCCAGGATCATATCCTGGGCCAAAGGCAGGCGCTAAACCGCTGAGCCACCCAGGGATTCCCTCCAGTGGGTAACTTTTCATTCCCTCTTATGTCTCTCACAAAGCATAAGATTTTAATTGTACTCAAGTCCATTTTACCAATTTTTTTCTTTCATGGATCATGCCTTTGGTATTGTAGCTACAAATTCATCCTCACACCCAAGAGGGTATAGATTTTCTTGTGTGTTATCTTTTAGGAGTTTTATAGTTTTGCATTTTGCATTTCGGTCTGTGAGCCACTTTGAGCTAATTGTTATGAATGGTGTAAGGTCTGTGTCCAGATTCAGTTTTTGTGTGTTTTTTTTTTTTTTTTTTTTTTTTTGCGTGTGAATGTCCAGTTGTTCTAATGGCAGTGATATGGTAAGAGGGAGAATGATGTATTATTATTTGTTATCCCTTTTGCCTATTTGTGTGCTCCTTCCTTAGAATTTAAGCCTTCATTTACATTAGAATTTATATTTTAATTAAGGTTAAATATATATCTAGCTTCATGATTCACTAGGTTTGCATGTCTTATAACCACAATACTGAAAAACTGGGTTCTACTGAACAATCTGATTCTCTTCACCCAGGATGTTTTCTTACCAGTCAAAAGCTCTCATCTTTCCTAGTGCTTTTTTTCTTTGTCTTTGGTGGAAATCTAAATGCATGGATTAACTAATATAAAGATGCAGAAAGTTTTAGGGATGGAGCAGGGGGAGATTGACCCTCAGGAATCATTAGAAAATAAACATTATTGTCTTTATTTAAATACTTTTTAATAGAATGTCATGTTGAAAACACATGCACATTCATCATTTATTCATGTTTCTACACAAAGGAAGACCCATCAACGCAGGTGCTCATGATTCAGTGGTGGGATGTCAGAGGCTGCATAGCATTTCCTGATGGCCGCTACTCTGTGCCTGCGAATTTGCAGGCATTTCAGAGTGGCCAAAGGCTTTGTTGGGACGTTTTACATGTGTTATTGGGAGGCACCAACCCTTGTTAGCGGGCTCTCACAAAAATGGTGGGCAAATTCATGGTCTTAGCAGCAGGTGCCAGGTGCCTCCACTTGTTGTATTTCAAAACTTATCGTGATTGGATATGCAACAGTTGCAAGTTCATTCACTTGGTCATTCATTTAGTCGACAAACATTTATTGAGTACCTGCTGCATGCTGGGCCAGCGGGCCCTCCAGGATCTTATTGGTTTGACAGAGACACTAAGTGAATGGTCATGTACGGCAGGTGCAGTGTGATCAGTGACACAAGCAACCCAGCAGTTCCCACCATGGGGATGCGGGGATCAGGGAAGAGTGGCTGCAGGAGCCACAGTCTGGAAAGAGTGAGGGCTGCAGGCCAAGGGGCGGGTAGCAGGGCTATTTGGGCAAAGCACTCCCAGGAAAGGAGATAGCAATGAAAATAGATGGTATCCCAGGAATCCGAAGTGCTAAGAGTCTCAGAAGTTGCTAGGGCCACGAGGCTGGCAGGTGCACCAGGATGTGATCCCAAAGGTCCACCATGTTGCACTGCTGTCCACAGCAGGGCAGGGAGACAGCAAATGGGACGTCTTAGAAGCTTTGAGGGTCTTTACTGCCTGGAGCATGAGTGAATGGAGGGATGTAGGAGGTCGTGGTGAGGGGGTCACACAGGGACCAGCACGAGAAGGCGGGCTTCTCCCTAGGAGCAATGTGTGGTCATTAAAGGAGTTTTAAGCAGAAAAGAGACATGATCTGATTTGTATTTTCGGAAGCCCCTCTGGTGACCGAGGGGCACAGGCTGGGATGAAGCCTGGCACAGGGAGCGTGGTGGGAAGCATGCTTTTGGCCATTGGTCCGTGATTATACAGGCCTAAATCTGAGTGACTGTCCCCACTGGGCACCAATTCCAATTGCCCTATACAAACAACAGGGCACACTGGAGTGGCTTCACCTGGGCAGGGGTGGGGTGATGGAGCTGCTGTCCTTCCCGTGGCCTGTCACTCATCCCCCAACCATGACACACAGTCCTTAGCAACTAACCCCCGACACTGGCAGGGGTCGTGACTTAACCCTAGACCATTCCTCATCTGAAAAATGGAGTTCCAGCCAAGTCTGACTTTGCCCGCAGGAGTATGTTGGGATGTAAAAGTCATCCATCGCCCGCATGGGGAGGCGGGAAAACATGATTAATGTTAACAATCACTGGCAGGTGGTTAGGGTAGCAGACGGGAGTGGGAGGCGAGATGAGAAGCAGGGGATGAAACAGTCTGGAGACTGGTGGAGGATGAGGGTGGCGATGGGTATGAAGAGAAGAAATGGATTCAAGAGGCATTCACGGAGGAAGTGGTGGCCAACCAGAGCAGGAGGCGAGGTGGGAGCGCGGGAGGACTTCCCGAACTTGGTGGTGACCCAGTCCACGCCTGAGCCATGAGACCCGAGAGCCCAGAGACCGGAGCAGCAGGGCGTGGGACACGGCGGGCGGGCTGAGCACAGCTTTGCAGGAGCTGAAGGTCTGCCCGTCGAAGTAGGGAAGCCCCCGAGACAGCCGAGTTCCCAGGGGAGGGGAGGCCTGCACCCGAAGCAGGTGCGGGTCCCCGGAGTTCGGGTGGTCCCGGGGTTGCTGGAATGCACGTGCAGCCTCCCGGGTCTGGGAGAGAACACCGACTGATGAAGAAGCGTTGGGAGAGAGGAGCCCCGGGAGGAAGGAGAGGGAGAGACCGCGGGTGGGAGGGAGCCGGACCGGGAGCTGAAGCCACGCCGCCCGGGGCTCAGGATCCCTCGGTGCCCCACTGGCTCTACAGGAGCGGCAGGGGTTTGAATTCGGATTGCCCAGGGCCCACGTGGGAGTGAGGATGGGGGCGGGGATTCAAGTGTAAGGGGGCCAGGAGAGCACGGGCAGGGCCTGCGACGCTGGGGCAACGTGGGGTGTGCAGAAGCGAGCCCTGGGTGTGTTCATACGCGGTCGAGAAGCCAGTAAGAAGGAGGGAGGCAGGTATTGAGGATAGGACCGCTTGTGGGCGGGAGGAACCAACCACGTTAGCATTGGTAGGTTGGGCCCCCGGTGGGTGTGCCACCGTCGGAGTGTTGCCCTAAATAGCGAGATTCCAGCAACCGTTGGGGGAAAGCTGTGACGTTTTACACAATGGACCCCGGACCAGCCCCTGTGCCAGAGCGCGGGGAAGGCTGACAGCCCATCCACGCGTGCTGGGCCCCAGGGACTCGGGGGGCATCGGCCTCCTCCTCAGGGGACGGTGCCCGCTGGGGAGACTCGCGTTGCCCGGTGTTGGCGCTGTCTGGTGAGCAGCGTGCACGCACAGGGCGGGGTGGGGGGCCGGCGGAGGTCCTGGAGGGTCCTTGGGCAGCGCTCGTGGCCACAGGGCCTTTCCGGTTGAAGAAGAGAGGAGGGCACGGCACAGGGACCTGAGAGGTCGCGCGTGTTGGAGGACGTGCAGGATGTTCATCTTCCGCGGGTTCCTCAGCCGGGGACCCTGGAGCCAGAGAGGGAGGCCAGGCCCAGCCGAGAGAGGCGGCAGCTTCACACGTGGACACGCCGCCCACTGGCTCCGTTGAAACTGAATCTAGTCATAGTTCTGGGAGACACAGCTGCCTGCACGGTTCCGAGATGGGGCCCCACTGCCTGAGGGGTCGCAGACATCCCGGAATCCAAGGCCCTCGGCAGAGAGCGAGGGGCCCATTTGGCAAGTTGGAACCAGGACAGGTGAATCTCGGCCCCTCCTCGGACCTGTGGGGGGCTTGGAAGAGCTGCCCTCCCTCCCGGGGCCGGCTGGCCGCCCCTGGAGCCGACTTCATAAGGTCAGGCCCGGGCCAGAGGGCAGCGGCCGCGGGGTGCGTGTGGGCGGTGCGGCAGGCAGGCAGGAGGGACGGCGTCTGGGCAGCGGCCGAGCTGCAGGCCCCGTCCCCGCGCTCCCTCCCCCGGCACAAATGTGATTATGGCCCCGCAGCCCAGCCCAAATCAGGTTAGCGTCAGTGCGCTTAGCCGGGGTAATCAGAGCCTGGAGCGCAGCAGGTGCAGGGCTGGAAAGAAGCTTCTTTTTTTCTTTTTTCTTTTTTAATTTTTTTAAATTTTTAAATTTTTTATTATTTTATTTTATTTTATTTTATTTTATTCATTTTATTTATTTTATTTTTTGGAAAGAAGCTTCTGAGAATTAGAACAAGCTGCCCACGGCACCTAGAACACGCACCCGCTGACAGCCCGGGCCCCTGGCAGGCTCAGCCGAAGGGCCCGGGCCTGGCCCAGGCGCTGGGCTCTGTCCTCACCTGGCAGGACAAAGCCACCCCCAGGGTCTCACTTAAGTCAACTGCAGAGCACAGATAGTAAACCTGTCCAGCCCGTCGGGCGCCACACACAGAGAAGCCCCAGACGGGGCTGGGTGGGTGCTTGGGACCCGTCCCCCGCGTGGCCCTCCACTGAGCCGGGGCCGATGACAAGGCGGGCTCTTACGGTCTTTACAGAGACGCTCCAGGCTCAGTACGCAGAACTGGAAAGTGAGGGTGCGTGTATGAGATGCAAAACTAGTCTCGAGAGACAGGCAGTGTTAATATTGGGCAATATTGGGACCTTTCCTGTGCGCACGTTCGTAGGTGGAAAGTAATTTTAACGAGAGGACGCTTAGTACACGTGTAGTCTTAAGAACACAAAGTGCATTTATTTCAGTTAGAAATTGAGGAACATTATAGGACGTTGAAGGGACATGTAAGCAATAGAAAGGTCTTTCTTAAGAAATCGTTGAAATTGAGAAAATAAACTACAAGCCAGTGGTAAGATGGATGAGTCACTCCGTGGTCTTTCCCTGTACTTTTTTTTTTTTGCTATTCCTTTAGTGACGCAGGCGAAGTGTCCTAAGAGTCACAGGTTGTACCTACTGAGCCAGGTGCCTCCGACGAAGCATCTCACTATTCAGTTATAAATTGGGAAGAAATTGCAAATACCAGAGGAAAATCACCTCGTCCCTGGGAGTGGCGCCGAGATGCTGGTGCAGGGGAGGCACGCGGGGTGTGGAGGGAGGGGATGCCGACGCCTGAGGCCTCCAGACCTGCCAAAAGGAAAAGCAGGAGCTGGGCCTCCAACCTGCGGCTTTTGCCCCAAGGATGCGGCCTAAGTGTGAGCGGGTCCATCCTGCGTTTTCCTTTCCTGTATTCCTGAGGCTTGGCTGTCCCCCCAGGACTGGCCCGGGCGGGAGACGGGGGATGGCCTGCTTCTCAGCAAACCCGCCCATCCGGCCCGCACCCCAAGTCTCCTCCGTGGGGCTCCGGGCCGCGACCCCCACAGCCAAGGCCACGAGGGACCGTCCCTTGCCCCAAAGCCTGTGGAGTTTATGCAAAGCAGCTGCCCCTCCACTGCTCCCCTGCCTCTCATGCTCCTGCCTCCTGCACCTCTGGCTCCAAGGCTGCCAGGTCGGGCGCCTCCCTGCGTGGCCCTGGGGGCGCAGCCTGTCCCTCCCTGCGTGGCCCTGGGGGCGCAGCCTGTCCCTCCCTGCGTGGCCCTGGGGGCGCAGCCTGTCCCTCCCTGCGTGGCCCTGGGGGCGCAGCCTGTCCCTCCCTGCGTGGCCCTGGGGGCGCAGCCTGTCCCTCCCTGCGTGGCCCTGGGGGCGCAGCCTGTCCCTCCCTGCGTGGCCCTCGGGGTGCCGCCTGTCCCTCCTGCGTGGCCATGACACCAGCCCTGCGTGGCCCTGGGGGCGCAGCCTGTCCCTCCCTGCGTGGCCCTCGGGGTGCCGCCTGTCCCTCCTGCGTGGCCATGACACCAGCCATCTCCCCACTGGCAGGCGGCTCCCAACCCGGCAGCTTCGCTGTAGCTGAGTCACGATGCAACATTCAGGGGCGCCTGGGGGCTCAGTCGGTGAGCCTTCTCCCTTCAGCTCTGGTCATGCTCTCAGGGTCCTGGGATCGAGTCCCGCGTCGGGCTCAGCCAGGAGCCTGCTTTTCCTTCTCCCACTGCTGCTGCCCCTGCTTAGGTTCTCTCTCTGTCTCTGTGTCAAATAAATAAATAGAATCTTTAAAAAAACAATTTCGACACAATGCTCCTGCCCGGCCTGAGAGTAGCCCGTCGGGGCCCGGCTCCCCTGCTCACACCCCACGGCCACCTTGAGTTCCGCCAGCTCTGGCCCCAGGCGACCGTGTCCACGGAGAGCCAGGCTGGCCCGCTGAGCCAGCCGCGGGCGGGCACGATGCTGGCACTCCTGCAGGAGCGCTTGCTTGGACCTTCTCTGCGAGGGCACCGGGGGCTCCAGGCAAATGCAGGTGGTCCTGGTGACGCAGAGCCAGACGGGCCTCGGCCAGGTGCTCAGGTTTACCAGACTGCGTGGGTCTCCAGCCCTCGCCTCTTCACCTCTGCTCTCAGGGCGCCGTGGCGCCGCCGGGGTCCTAGTGGGGGCTCAGTAAAAATCAGAATCGAATTCTCCACTCACGTGGAATGAAAATTCACACTCTTGTCCCAGCGAGGGAGAAACAGCGTTATCCAGATGGCCCTGGCATCGGGAATCGGTCAGGCCCCTCGCTCTTGTAAACACCACGAGCTTTTTGATCACTTCGGAGAGAGTCTGCGTTCGGCAAATAGGTTTCAGCCCCGATTCCACATGCAGCCAAGTTCCGCATTCCCCGCAATGCCGGGAGCTCAGACGCGAGACCTGCATTCTGGAGCTCCCGGGCCGGGGAGCCCCGTGTCGGGGGGGGACACCCACCGGTCGGACGGCACCCGCTCCCTCTCTGCCTCACGACGCGCTCAGATAGCAGGTGCGGGCGTAGGCCAGGCCGGCTTTCCCACTCGTGTGACCGACGGTGCCCAACGACATCTCAAAACGCACCTTTAGGAATTGTTTTCAGGGTCTGTGAGGCCTTCTCATGAGTGTGCTTGGAGCAAACCTTCCTCTTTTTTTATTTTTTTAATATTTTATCTATTTATGCATGAGAGACATAGAGAGAGAGGGGGGCAGAGACCCAGGCAGAGGGAGAAGCAGGCTCCATGCAGGGACCCCGACGCGGAACTTGATCCCGGGTCTCCAGGATCACGCCCTGGGCCGAAGGCAGGCTCTAAACCGCTGCGCCCCCCGGGCTGCCCAAACCTTCCTCTTTTGAGGCCTGAAGCTCCCCTGGGAGTGGGGCTGTTCGGAGGATGGGCCGCAGAGCAGAGCCAGCGGGTGGGACTCCTGGTCAAAGCCCAGGGGTCTCTGAGCCGCCCGCGGTGCTGTTCCAGGGCAGGTGTGGGCAGGTGCTCTTGGCACCTCTGCCCACACGCGCCAACCAGGCAGGCTCCGCGCCCCCCTGCACTGTAGCAAGGACCTGCTGTCGCTGGTTGACCTCCGTGCTTCGGTCAGGGAAGCAGGCCCGGGACACACCGTCCGCCCTCCCCGCCCCTCAGCCCTCGGCACGTCAGTCCTGGGCGAGCACTGCTCCCAACGTCCAGCCTGGTTCCCGCCGGCGGATGTTTCTCTGCACCCGTCGGGAAGCTTCCGTGCAGGGACGGGACCGGCGTGCACAGACCCCGTCTCCAGCGGGCGGGCACCCGGCGGGCACCCACCCGGCTGCACCTCCGAGGCTCAGGGCCCGCCCGGGGGCTGCAGGGGTGCGTGCAGAGGTTCCACGGTGACTCCCGGGGCCGTCGACCCTAAAACAGGTCTGCTTTTTACTTTCCAGGTGGTGGCCACACTGGGGACCACGTCCTGCTGCTCATTCGACAATCTGTTAGAAGTGGGTCCTATCTGTAAGTATCCGGCTGAATTTTTTTCTGCAAAATGTTCTCGGCACGGGAAGCTCCCGTGGACCTTCCTCTCGGGGCCCGTCCTCTGTCAGGGCATTAGCCGTTCACTTAGGCAAGGTAACACCGCGACCATGCAGGATGCGGTGCCGGCCGGGGGAGGACGAGAGGGACGCTAACACGGGTGACCCCACGATCCGACGCTTGCCCCGACTCCTATATTCGCACCGGCACAGATTTCATTAGCGTCAAGTCCGCAAACTCAGACCCCGGCTTCCGTGGACCAGTGGAGCTCAGCCGGCCCGACGCGCCGTCCGGAAGGAAGGAGTCTCCCACGGGGCGCAGCCGGGCCCCAGGGTCGCAGGGCTCAGGGCCCCCTGAGCGAATCGGGCCAGAGTCAGGTCGGTTACCGGCTTCGGAGGAAGCGGCCGAGGCTTCTGAGGTGACCGTCAAGAAGCACGTGACCTCACGCCCTAAAGCCAGGGACACCCAGACCCCGGATTCCTCGGGGGAATCTGCTGCTGTGCCTCCGGGGCCACTCGACCCTCCCGCCTCCATCAAGCACATGGCAGGGGGGTCCCAGGGAGGGGGTTCAGAGGATCCCCAAGGCGGGCCGTGCGTAAGGCCCATGTTTCCAAAGTTTCTTCTTCAGTGCAGGCCTGGGAGGGGTTTCGTGGCAGGGGCTTTGCCCTGGGGAGGGGGTGCAGGTTCCCGGCCCCCTCCCCGGCCTTGTTCCCGGCCTCAGGGCCCAGCGCCCCCTCCCTCCGCTGCCCCGACAATGGGGCTGTTCAGACCTCAGCCCCCATCCCTGTAGCTGGTGTGAGACACACCACCTGCGGACACCGGTCCCGGCCTGTCCGCGTCCCTCCCCCATGGGGTCCCCCGCAGCAGCAGCGTCGGGCTGTGTGGTTGCACCTGCTTGGGGCCCAGCCCCACCACCTCGGCTGTGGGCCGTCCTGTCCCCGGCGTCGTGTCCCCATCTGTACGGCGCCAGGGTCGGACACCGGAGCTTCCCTCACTGGGCCGTGCAGAGGGCGGCAGATGCACAGAGATCGTGCGACCCTCGGGACGGGCGCCGCGGGCACGGATGTGCCGGTTCGTGCAGGTTCATGTGCAGCCAGGGGCAGGCGGGTGACAGCCGGTGGCTGAGGCCCGTGGCCGGGGCGTCACCCCGCAGGCTGCAAACGTGCCCGGCCCAGCGGCTTGGCGCTCCTGCGGCTCAGATGTCGGGCCGGGAACTGGATATCCCAGGGCTCTGGGGTTTAGGGGCGCCTTGGCAGGGCAGGGCCCACGCAGCCCCGCGGCCGAGCTCCGGGCCTCCGCCAGCCGGATGACAGCCTGGGAGGCCCGTGCTCTCCGCCCACGGCAGGTGGGGGCCCGGCTCAGGCTGTCCCGCGGTCCTGGAGCCCCCCTGCCCCCTGGGTCTGGGGTCGCAGGGACCGCGAGCTCCAGGAGGGTTTGGTGCAGACACAGGGGCCGGTGTGGGCCGACTGAGGGGCCCGACAGCCGCAGAGCCACAGCCCCGCCGCTCACGGCCTCAGTCCCTACGTGAGGTTCATGTCCACATCATATTTACTGCGGGTGACACTGTCATGGTCAGGAGGCCGGCACCTGCCCATAAGCCCCGGGCCGCCCGTTCCGCCCCCTCTGACACCGTGTCCTCGACGGTCGCCACTCACTCTGTGGTCCACGATGTCAGATGGCGTCAGACGGGGCTGCCCGGGAGCCTGAGCTGACCTCGCCCGGTGCTGTGACTGGAACACACCGTCGACACGATTCAGTCCCTGACGCGTCCACCGTGATTCAGCAAAGTCGGGGGCGCCGGAAGGTGGTTGTCCCCAAACTGCTGCTTTAGGAAAAGAGGTTTTCTTTTGGGGTAGTTTTAAAACGAGGTCCCCCGCGGTCCACTAGGATGGGTCTAGGGAGGTTTCCTGTAGGTTATACTGGAGCGAGGAAGGGATGCAGAAAGCAGGTCATTGAAGGCGACAGGCAGGTGTGACAGTGGGAGGCAGAGTGTGGGGCCCCAGGGAGGGCGGAAGGGGAGCGGGGCGCACAGGGCAGCCTGAGCCCCGCCCGGCGGCACCGGGGTGCTCAGGAGGGGGGCGCAGGAAGGGTCACAGTCCCTCAAGCACCGCCCTCGCTTCCAGCACTTTCCGGAACCACCTCGGGTCCGATGATCCACCGGAAGGACTTACAGGACTCCCTGGAAGCCCCTCAGGGGTACGGGGTATTGCAGCGGGCACAGGTGCAGGGCAGACGGGGGAAGGTCCGTGGGTGGCTAGCTCGCCCCGCTATGACGACACCCAGCACCGCGGAAGCTCACCGGGCCTGTGGCCTCAGAGGGTGATGGGGCGTCAGCCACGTGCTGGCCGCCGGGCCGACCCGCGGCCTCCAGCTCCTCGGGGGAGCCCAGCTGGCACCTGCCGTCCCCGGGTCGCACGAGGTCAGGTGGCCTGGGGCCCGCAGCCACCGGCATTAGTCAGGCTGTCTCACTGTTTGGAGCCAAAGAGCCAGGCGGGAAAGGACCCTCTCCGGCGGGGACTCCAGGGGCGAGAGGTCACCTCCCGGGAGCAGGGCAAAGGCCAGGGCTTTTCCGAAGTAAAGTCAAGGCCCCGCTGCACCCCTTCCCCCGTGTGCCCCTGTCTTTTCCACCTTCTCCGCGGCCCCTACACATTCCCGAGTGCAGGAGTCCCAGGGCTGGTGTCATTCCGTCCCCTGCGTGAGGCCGTGGATTCCGACCCGCAGTCCTGCACGTGTCCTGGGGGGGCCCCGGCCAGCATGGGTGGCTCGGGGGTCTCTCACGAGGATGAGGGCTGAATGGGAACCCTCATGCCTCTGGAACCCGTTCCCCTTCCTCCTTCCTGACCCGTCTGCCCGTCCAGGCCCCGGGGCCCTGCTCTGTGTCACCCCTTCCCTCCGCAGTCCCGAACCCAACAGACACCACAGTCTCGATCCTCTGAAGAGCCTCTAACAGAAAACCGAGTTTCCTGACCGGTGGTCGGGGGCGGCCCGGACTGCCCTGCGGAGAGCACAGCCTGGCCCTGCGCTTTGCCGTCTGCCCCGTGGCTGCCCCTGGGGTGCCCAGGCCCGCGGCGCACCGAGCCACAGCGGGAGGCCCCTGCAGCATGGGGACCGTGGCCGTGGGAGCGGGGCCGAGCTGTGCTATTTGAGCAGAGACGCCCCGTTGCCTGGAGGCTGCGGGTTCTTGCGGGCTCACGGCCCCACCCACGCGGGGCCCCGCGGGGCCAGGAGGACGGCGCCACAGAGGCCCGCAGCCCCGTAAAGCGTGCTTCGGGTCCCTCGTGCCCCTTCTTCCACCCGCACGGGAAGGCCTGGCCCCTTCCTGCCAGGCAATTCCGGGGCACGTGGAAAGCAGAAATCATGTTCACGAAGGAGCCCGGGATGGTCGCAGGTAGCATGAAATAAGCCAGGATGTGTTGAGTACGATGGCGTGGAGGTGGGGCAGGGGGAGGGCGGAGAGAAGTCACAGGGGCCGTGGGAGCTCCCCGGCGGCTCTGGGGGGTAGGGTGTGAGGACGGGTTAGCCTGGAGAATCGCAGCCAATTCCCCGTGGGTGACATGCGGGAAGGAGGGAAAGGTGGTG
This sequence comes from Canis aureus, assembly GCF_053574225.1. Classification (NCBI taxonomy): domain Eukaryota; kingdom Metazoa; phylum Chordata; class Mammalia; order Carnivora; family Canidae; genus Canis; species Canis aureus. The sequence goes on along the minus strand of NW_027554455.1, from coordinate 38,460 downwards.
CCGCTGGAATGAAGTGTGGACGAGGCGCCCCGAGGGACGGCGCACACGGCCCCTTAGAGCCTGAGTGTCCACCTTGGGGTCAAGCAGGGCGGCCAATCCCATTTCCTCATCTTCTACACGCGCCCTCCTGGGCCCCGGCCTGGGCCGGCGTGGTCTGGGGCCAGCTCACCGCCTCTGTGCTCAGCCTCACAGCCTTCAGACCCCAGGGCCTGCCGGGGGCCCGAATCGAGAACAAAGGCTTTTGATGGGCCTTTCCCAGGAAGAGCACTGGGTGGGACGGGGCGATCATCAGGCTCCCGCGTCCCGGAGGGGAGCTCACGAGTCACCTCTGGATTTCAGGTAACAAGGAGGACATGTGGCTGCATATCGATGCTGCCTACGCGGGCAGCTCCTTCATCTGCCCGGAGTTCCGGCATCTTCTGAACGGAGTAGAGGTGGGTGCGCTCTTTATCTTGAATAAGATCGTCGGTTTGGGTTTTTATTTTTTTTATTTTTTTTATTTTTATTTTTTTTGGTTTTTTTTTTTTTTTAAACGTGTGTGTATGCATGTATCTATTTTGGGGAAGGGCAGAGGCAGAGAGACAGAGAATCCACAGGCCGACTCCATGCGGAGCCTGGAGCTCGATGGGGCTCCATCCCCAAGAGTCGGCCACCCAACCCATTGAGCCACCCAGGCGCCCCCTCCTATCTTTAATCCTATCCTTGCTTAAAAGTCTTATGTTATCAGTGACTTCTTCTGCCGTGGCTGGGACATTCCATCTGTCACTGCTGTGCTTCGTTTCGGCAATGCCAAACAAATTCTTTGATTAGCAGAAATCAGATTTCCTAATAAGGGGGATTGAGAATCTGCTCAGTCATACAACCTGCCTTCTGCAAACACACTGATTTTCGCAGCTATTTTTTCCGCCGGCACAAGTCCCGGGTGGAGTTCTCACGGCAGCCTGCATCTTAGCTCATAAAACTGTGGGGAAATATTTAGGAAGAAAGTAAAATCTTAATGCCTTTCGGATCCGGAGGTAATGGGTCAAAGCAACCTGCAGTTCTATGCGATCTGGTTCAGTAGGAATAGGAATGCGTGTTCGGACCACGCCGCTCCGTGGGGTATTATTTTAATAGATATTGAACCAGCGGGCACAGGTGCGTTTGCACGTCCTTTACCGCTTTTGGAGTCTGAAATGGGCGGCACGTAACACCCACTAAGATACCTGCTGCTTCTGAGAAATAGTCATCAAAGCTCTCGACCAGTACTGTGCTCCCCCTGGGCTGCAGAGGGTGGTGTGGTGCAGACGTGATGCGGGGAGACGGCGACCTGGGCTGGTCCGGACGGGCCATCTCAGACCCAAGTCGGGCCGCCCACTTGGCCGCCGCCGGTGGCAGCTCACGGGGCAGGATGCTCCTCCTGTCCAGGAACTTAGTTGCAGACACGATACAGGGTCCAGAGACATAGACTTAGCAGTGAGCCCAGGGGAGGGAGATCGTGAGCAGAGGAGCCACGGCCTTGACTCTATGCTCGGAGGCAAAAGGCTTTCGTGGGACCCCGGGCCACACGCGGTGCAGGGGTTCGAGGTGCGGCCACTGGCAGTAGAGGACTGTGTGAACGCCAGCTTTCCCCGGGGACGAGCCGTGCCCCTGCGGGCGGGCCGGTGTCATCTGTACACCTCACAGAGTGGCTTTAGTAATGACATCTCCTCCGAGCGGGGGCTGCGGGTTGCAGGAGTTAATTGAATTGAAAGCAGCATCTGGCGGGGCGGGGGGTTCAGGGACTGTCCCTGCCGCCGCGCTGAAGGGCGATAGAAGGATCCCACCCACGAGGCCGGGCGTCCCCCCGCTCTCGTGTCATGCTGCCCGTCGATTTACTTATTGCTCGTTCGGATGCTCGTGACGCTGTAATACCAGAGACGCGGCGTCAGGTGCAGATGCAAATATTCCTGTCCTAGCGAAGGATGTCCGCTGGTTGCTGATAAGTGAAGCAGCACTCCGCTCCGTCTCTCCACCCCATCCGTGCATTTATTCACTACTCACATGGTAATTGCTTGTGGATCCCTGCGCACACGCCCAGCCCTCGGCTTAGTGCTGGGGAGGGGGTGGCGAGTGGGGCTTCCGAGGCCCCCGTGAATGTCAGGGAGGGGGGCTGTGGCGTGTGAGAGGTTCCGGTAAGCGTGCTAACACCCGCACTCTGCAGCTTGCTGCCGGGAGCTGGGCCCGTTGGTGTCTCGAGGGCGAAACCTCCACACCATACAAATGACTCGTTTTACAGAGATGGGGCATGTGAGCAGGAGGGGCCGCCCCCGGACCCCGGGGATGGAGGGCAAAGCCTTCGCCGGGGGTGCGTGTGGCCTGTCCCCAGTGTCAGGTTAGGGGTTGCACAGTCTTCTCCCACCACCCCGCTCCTCCCCACAATCCCAGGACCTGGGGGTTTCGGCTTTCCTAAGGGGCAGCTAACTGTCAGGCCACCGCAGCGCCAGGCCCTGGAGCAAGATCCTATCAACAGCAGACAGGATCTCATAGCCGATGTGAGTCATTTCCCCGGCTCCTGCATTGTTCCTCGCCCAGCGAGAGCCTTGCTGCCCAACTGGTCAGATAACGGGGTTGCAATATCCTGCTGTGTCCCCAGCCCGGAGATAAGAACCCTTCTCTCTGGCGGCAGGAAGAGCACACAGCAGTTGGGTAATGAAAGGCGATTAAACAGACCAGCCCCGCTGGGAGGGAACTAATAAAATTCTCGGCAAACAAGGCTCTTCTTTCACATTTTGTCTCCTTTTATCAACAAATGAAACTCGTTGTCATTTCCCGTCTCCTTCTCAAAACTGCTCTTATCGAAACCTGGAAGGAAATGAATCTGCTCCCCCGGAGCGGGCTGACGCGCGAGGCTGCAGTCGGCCGAGCAGATGTCTCCCTGGTGGCGGGGCGCCCACCCCTGGCTGCCCCCCTGGGCCTCCAGCTGGACCCGGGTCCTGCTCAGCAGCCGGGGGACCAACCTGGGCACGCGTTTTGAAGAATATAAGAGCGCACCCCTCGGGAGAGCTCCGTGGAGATGCCGAGTGCCCTCCTTGGCCGGTCTTGGTTGTTGAAATCTTATTTTCTGCTTGGAAATAGGGCAGCCCCTAAAATCGACGAGCTAAAGCCTGTTGCTTGCAGTTGCTACGCGCTGTCTTCCAGAAAGATGGGAGCCCGTTGCTGATAGGTGTGCAATGAGTGTGGATATTGTCTTTAAAAAGAAAGAAGAAAATGTTTAGGTATGTGGGAAGAGTCATTGCTTGTTGCATCAGTGGTAATAAAGAAGCCAACCAATTAAATAAAAATCGGGGTGATCCCGATGGCTGTAGGTTAGGAGTGATGTTTCCAGCCTCCTGTCGCTTACGATGATGTGTGTATGCTGAGAACTTCGCTAGCACGTGAACTTGGGGGAAGGTGCAGGCAGAAAGGGTCCCGTAGGCCTGGTCGCTACAATTTCCTCCAGGGTACACAGGAATTCCCGTGTGATTATTCCAAAGGGTCTAGTGGTTTGAAAGGTACATACATTGTACATGAGTCCAGACTGTGCAAATTTGAAAGTGTACGACATAAAATATCGATAACATCCCATGTTACGAGAGAAGGGAGCGCGGTGAATTGTCCCAGTTATTTTGAGTAGGGACTCGTGTGGCTCCAGGGCAGGAGAGTCCCCCAGATGTGAGCCGTGTCCCTGTTGCTGCTGGGACTCGCAGGACAGCAGCTCTCCTCATCCTCCCTTGGCGTCGCCCTAGGATTGCATATTCGGGTTCCCCATGTTTTGAATTATGCAAGGTCCTCATATCCGCCTGCTTCAAACGTGAAAGCCCTACACTGAATTAGGATGAACACAGAAATAAAGGGCGGTGTTAACAGGAAAGTTCTAGATTAGCTCAGTCTAGTCCCTCATGTATACGTTCTCCTGGACTCCTCTGGATTTCAGGTAACAAGGAGGACATGTGGCTGCACATCGACACTGCCTACGCCGGCAGCTCCTTCATCTGCCCTGGACTCATCCCACCGAGGGCACATGGCCGGACAGTAGGAGCGCTAAGGCCAAATCGGGGGCTCTTCCAACAAAGCTTATGTCCTGACCTGTCCTGGGTACACTGCGATCCCTAGGACTGCGAGCAGGCTGGAGGCCTTCATGCCCCGGGGGAGGTGGGGGGCTCGTGCCTTGCCCAGTTCTGTGGGGTGCCCTCTGCAGGCACTTCTGGCCCGACTGGGCGAGTCCCCGTCCTCCTCCTCCAAGCAGCAAGCCTGCCTAGTCATGGCTACGTGATGCTTGTTTTCACATTGCACCCGAGCGATTGCCCTCTGGCCGGATCTTCCGACTTCACCGCAAGCTCCTGAGCATCAGTAGCCGTCACCGTGGCCCCTAGGACCACCACCACCCACCCAGCTGGCCGGCTCCCACCTGCAGATCTGTACACCCACAGACCAGCAGCAGCCACGGCCCAGCCTTGGAAGTGGGGAGCGTGCTCCGTGGCAGGGGCTGGGTGGAGGGGTTCGGGCCTGGGATGCCACCATTTCTCCAGAAAGCAAACATTCCCAGTCGGGTCTATGCAAATTTGCAAACAGTGCAGGAGGCTGTTGAGCTGGGGTCAAACCTCGGGTGTGCTGACTGTTAAACTGTCCTTCTTGCTTTGTGCTTCGGCCCCGAACCACCTCTCATCAGCGCTGTGCGTTCCTGAGCTGTGATGCATTGTTCCCACTTGAAAATGAATAGAGGGGCACCCGGGGGGCTCCACAGTTGGGCACCTGCCTTCGGCTCAGGGCATGACCCTTGGGTCCTGGGATCGAGTCCCATGTCGGGCTCCCCGCATGGAGCCTGCATCTCCCTCTGCCTGTGTCTCTGCCTCTCTGTGTGTGTGTGTGTCTCGTGAATAAATAAATAGATTTTTTAAAAACAAACAAAAAAGGCCATGAGTACAGAGAGACCCAGCGAGGTCCGGAGCCTGGGCCTCCCCAGCTGCTCCTGCCCCCGTGCCCCATGGCCTCAGCTCCCGTCCCTCGGCGCGGTCTTACTCCCGAGAAAACAGATTGCCCTTCGTCGTGTAGGGGGTCTTGTTTACGGCGAGACGTTCGTAACTGAGATGTCTTCTCTTTGTTGTCCCTGTTCCTCGGCAGTTTGCAGATTCGTTTAACTTCAATCCCCACAAATGGCTGCTGGTGAACTTTGACTGCTCTGCCATGTGGTGAGTCTCCCCACCGGCTAGACGTCCAGCCCTGCGCCCACTGCACTTCACAAGGGGGGGTTCGCGGGGAGGAAGCCTGGCGGGGCGGACACCGTCACTGCGGGGCGCGTCGTCCTCTGCCTGCTGCCTCCCTGCCTCCCGAAGCGGGGATTCGTGCTAAGTCTTGCCCCGTAGGAAACTGTGGACCAGAACACAGTACAGCAGCGTATGGGCGCGAGAACTCGGTTGCTCCATCTCACCAGCTTGAACAAAGAGGACGCAAGGAAATTTCAGGGCGTGTTTCTAATCCGGTGGCTTCTGCGTTTTTATTCTTTGATGTTTCATGACTCTAAGCCCAAGGGCTCGAAAGCATTTGCTAAGGAAAAATAAGAGTAGTCCTGTTTCCCACACAGTTCCCTGAAAATTCTTAACAGCAGAGCCACCATCACGTAGGTTATATTCAGAGCAAGAGAAACAATTCAGGAACGTATGCGGATGACCCCCCACCACGCAGACCATGTTTGAAGGAAGAGGGATCTTTGGGAGCAGTGTGGGAACGGTGGGAACCGGATCTGTGCGTTCATTGCGGGAGGAAGGAGGTTAATTGACCTTAACACTTGGGGGCTTTGCATGAATTTTGTGCAGACTTGGGCGTGTGAGTGAATGAATGGTTTCTCACACCCGAGAGGTGAAGGACGGAGTCCGTACCCGCCCCAACCAGTCTGTTCTCCCGATTTCCTGAGTGCCCAGATGGATGCTCCTTCGGTAAAAATCATATCTTCAAAAAAAAAAAAAAAATCACATCTTCAGCGCTTTACTAAAAACTCGGTCCAAATCAATTCTTTTCTGTCAGCCTCCGACCCAGACTTTGGTAGGTGATTTCAAAGCCCCTTCGGGTGTGGGCATTCCAGATGCAGCTTCATCCGAAATACTAGCAGGGATCCGTGCAAGTATGGCCTGTACGGAGGTCAGTATCCTTGTCTATTCTTGCGGCTGCGTTCACCTATTTTATTTAAAGTGGAGCACGCGAGGAGTGGCTCACACGGTGTGTTAGAAGTCCCCCCCCCCTTTTTTTTCCGGCTTTCATTGGGACTGAAGTGTAATTCTATCCTGCTGGTGTGTTTGGTCAGATTGTGGGTCCCTGGAACGGCGCTGGTGCACGGCTGGGGCCGGGGGGGGGGGGGCTGCCTGCTTCATTTTGGGAGGGGTGGTGGCCTCAGTGCCAGCTGGCAGGGCCTGGGAGGGCTGCCCCGTGGTCTGGACAGAGGGCCCGTGGCGCACCCGGACATTTCACTCGTTACCTGGGCAAAATCATAATATCAGATGTAGATGTTTAGGGGCACCCGGGTGGCTCAGTCGGTTAAGGGTCTGACTCTGATCTCAGCTCAGGTCCCGATCTCAGGGGCAAGCATTCGGGGTCATGGTCTGTGATGTAACGTTGAGACATACTAAGGATGGATACAGAAATATGGCGTCCTGGCCTTGGGCCCGAAAAGCCAGGGCATGTTAGGGATGGGGGAGGACGGCTCTGTCCGTGGCAGGGCTGAGAAGGGACGGAGCCCTTCGCCGGGCGCGGTGGGACCGGGGCTGCCAGCAGGACCCCGCGTTCAGCTCGGGCAGCAGCCCGCCCAGGGAAACCTGGCAAAGTGGAAGGGACGTGCGGGAGAGACGCAGGGCTGAGGTCACGTCACGGGGCGGGGGCAGAGGTGAGGCTTGACGCCTGCTGAATGAAAGTCAGTGTCACGTGTCAGGGCAGCCCCCAGCGTGAGCTGCTTCAGAGCAGGGCACTCGGTTACTGGGGGGCAGGGGAGATGAGGAGTCAGTGCTGGAGCAGCCGCCCGCCTGCGTCACATTCTGAGCACAGAGATGGCGCTTTCTGTGTCCCGGACAGAGTGCTTGTCCTGGATTTTCGGGTGATTTCGCGCATGTGGGGAAATCCGTCCTCCCCCAAGCCCCGGGGTTCACCCTGTGACTTCACAAACACGGAGGACTTGTTGCCAGACTCTGATGTTGGAGGATTTGCCTTTCAGCATAGACGGCCGCTGTCTGCTGTGTCAGGCACTGCGCTCGGGCGGCTGCGACAAAGTGCCGCACGCCCCGTGGCTTAAACTCCGGAGCCTTATATCCTCATGATTCTGGAGGCTGGACACGAGAGGCCAAGGTGCGGACAGCACTGGTTTCTGCGGACGCCTCTGCCGGGTGTGCAGACAGACCGCCGTGGTGTCCCTCCTGTGTCCTCACTTGGCCTTTCTTCTGAGCGTGTGTCATCTTCGTGTAAGGACACTGGCCACACGCTGGTCACACTGGCTTAGCGCCCGGGCATACGACCTCGTTTTCACTTATGTTGCCTCTTTAAAGACCCCGTGTCCACAGACGGTCACATCCTGAGGTCCTGGGGGTTAGGGCTCCGGCATACGGATTTTGGGGAGGGGGACACAGCTCAGTGCATGACAACGCTGACAGCAAAGGACTAGATAAAACCATTGGCCTGACATTTAGGGATTTAAGCCGGGTCAGCTTATTATCAACCCTACAAACTTAATTGTGCCACCTACTTTCTGGCTGGCCTATTCGATTCTTGTCAAACTCAGGTTTTATTCTTTCTTTTTTTTTTTAATTTTTAAAAAGATTTTATTCATTTATTTATGAGACACACACACACACACACACACACACACAGAGGCAGAGATTCAGGCAGAGGGAGAAGCAGGCTCCATGCAAGGATCCTGATGTGGGACTCGATCCCGGGACTCCAGGATCATGCCCTGGGCCAAAGGCAGGCACCAAACCGTTGAGCCACCCAGGGATCCCCCAGGTTTTATTCCGATCTCATTCTACCCCAACACCCCCCCGCCAGTTGGTTGGTCGCTCTCTTGTCTTGGCAGCGACGACACTTAGCATCACCCTGCTTCCAGAAGGCTCCTCCCACGGCTGTCTGAACCCCATGGGCAGCTGCACAGCCGAGGCGCTGGCGGAACAGTGTCCGAGTTCGGAGAGTCTCAGCCTTGGGACAGTTTCCAGTAAAGGGAATAGACCCCAAGTAAAATGAGAAACTAAATAACATCACGTATAGACCGATGTCGGTTGAGGCCCGGCGGGGGAAGGCTCAGGAAGAGAGAGGGCAGAGGTTCAGGTGAGAAGCTTGGAGGTGCCCGGGAGCTGGACGGTGGGGGGAACATGTGGGGCAGATGCCTCCATGCCCCCCCATTCATTCACTGCCTGATTGTTGCAGGCAGAGAGGTCACGGAAGGCCCACTGGGTGACATGGCATTTGACGAAGGGCCATGCAAGGTCATAGAGCAAGAGTCCAGGAACCTGGCTGGGGTGCAGGTGGGGAGACCATCCATACAAAGACCCTGAGACAGACGTGTGCACAACAGTGGAAGCCACTGGAGGTCAATCCAGTGGTCCACGTGGGTTTAGATTTGTTTTAAATCAGCTGTCCACGTTTAAAACTGGCGTTTTTACAGATATGTGCAGCTTTTTAATGTCTCACTAGTTAATGAGAGCTCACGCAGCACCGTTTGTGTAGGCGACAGTTGCGAGGCTGAGCAGACCCGCCTGCTGGCCTGGCACAGCCCCGCTGACTTCCACTCTCAGTCCTGAGGCCACCTGGCTCTGTGCCCAGGTGGGCGCCAGCCCCGGGAGCGTGCACGCTTCAAGGGTGATCGTCGTACGACCGCAAGGCAGGGGTAGGAACTGTCATCCCTGTTTTAGGGATGAGGCAACGGGGTCTGCTCATGGGCACACAGCTCTCCAGGCCAGAGCCATAAATGGGTAATGGCAACGCAATGAAGTTTTAGAAACTCACACAGAGTAGGGGGCCTAGGCGGCTCAGTTGGTTCAGCATCTGACTCGTGATTTCGGCTCAGGTCGTGATCTCAGGGTTATGGGATCGAGCCCTGCGTCGGGCTCCGTGCTGAGCGGGGAGCCTGCTGAAGATTCTCCGTCTCTCCCTCCCTCTGCCCTCACCCTGAATCGAGCTCTCACTCTCTCTCTTTCTCCAAAACACAAAACAAAGCAAAACAAAAAAACCCTAACACTGACTAAAAAGAACCAGAGAATCAGGAATCTCACGGGATACAAGAATCTCAAGAGAACATGCATGAAAGTCGGCACACAGTTTACAAACACACCTAAACGCGAGGAAGAGCGTGGACCATGTTACCATTGTTCTGGATGGATACAGGGGAAATGGGAGCTGGTTTTGGGTGGGAATGAGGCAAAATCAAGCTCCATGGTGTTCCCGCTTTTGTTCAAGCTGCCAGTTAGTCCCACTTTCTCTCTGACTTTGAAAACAGTGCTGGATTCTAGCCCAGGCTTGGGCAGCGCGCAGGCCAGGGCGGAGGTTAGGGGCTGCAGGCTCCCCCCGACCCCGTCTGCCCACCTGAGCTGTGAGTCCACTGGGCACTTGCTCGCTCTCTCGTGGCGGGAAGCCCTGCATGTTACGCAGCATAAGAGGGGGATGCCTGGCAGTATGGTGCCAGGCAGAGTGCGGCGAATGCAGGCTGAGAATCTACTTCGAGGCTCCTTTGCATCGTCCTGAATATCCATGGACTCAAATACACATGTTTTGCTATTGGAGGAGGTTATCGTGGTGGAACAAGGTGTCAACACAGTAGAGTAAGACACTTGTAAAAACCAGACATCAGAAATTCCGGGCATCCCTTTAGATCCCCAAGAGTCGAAAACAATCAAATAATCCTAAATTCTGAATTGTTTTTTACAGATGTATTTAAATGTTTCCTAATACAGCAAGGAAGATACCTTTTCTTTCCTTTTTTCTTTTCTTTTCTTTCTTTTCTTTTCTTTTCTTTTCTTTTCTTTTCTTTTCTTTTCTTTTCTTTTCTTCTTTTTTCTCTTTTCTCTTCTTTTCTTTTCTTTTCTTTCTTTCTTTTTTTCTTTCTTTCTTTTTTTTTGTTGTAGCTCTCACTAGCTGTTTTGTATTCCTTAAAATCAAATGAGCCTCTCTTTTGTGTAATGAAATTTTACCAATGGTTAGTCTGTAATTTATAGTAAACATATTGGTTATTTTCTCTAAATATTGAAATGGACAAGATAATTGGAGTTTCGAAAACTTGCAGTCGTTATAGGCATAGTAAACACGTTTTGTAATGATTTCATTATTCCGTTCATAAGTTTTTTTATTGCTCATTGGGTATTTTGAATCTTTTGTATGTAAATGTGAGCCACTCTGCTCAGACCTCAGTGTCTGTTTAACATCAAATTTTCTCCACAGAAAGCCTCACATTCCACATACGCCAAGGGCGTGTTTGAAAAAGCCCCTTTAAAAAGAGGCTTAAAAAAAAAATAAAAAAATAAAAAGAGGCTTGATGTCTTTTTCCAAATAAAATTAAAAATTTTTTAAAAGATCGTTTTTATTCCCAAGAGACACAGAGAGAGAGAGAGAGAGAGAGACAGAGACAGAGAGATAGAGAGATACAGAGAGAGAGGCAGAGACCCAGGCAGAGGGAGACGCAGGCTCCACGCAGGGAGCCCGTGCAGGACTCAATCCCAGGACGCCGGGGTCATGCCCTGAGCCAAAGGCAGACGCTCATCCACGGAGCCACCCAGGGGCCCCATAAAATTAAATTTTATCAAAGGAGTCTTTTTTTTTTTTTTTTTTTTTTTTTAATCAAAGGAGTTTTTAAAGCGTTGGCACACTTCTGTTAAACTGGATTCCTTTCGAAGTTCAGTGCCTCGGGGAGATTGTCCATCACCCCACTTGTGATAAGACTTGATACTGGAACCTGCATCATAAGCAACCAGTGCTCAGTTTTCTGAGTCTCGGTGTGGGTTCCTTGCACTTTGGTTCTGGTGCCCTTTCGCATCTTGGATGCTTTTCTCTGTTGCTGGCCCCGGGATGCAGCACGAGCCCTCATCCTGTGGGCCCCACACAGTCCTGCAGGTTGAGTTAAGGACGGTGTAGACTTCGGTACAGCACAAGACCGTTGCTCAGGAAAGCGTCTGGAGCGTGTGCTGGTCCGGCTCATCAGCGGCGAGGCGGCCGCGTTCTTCCGCTCTCTGCTGCGTGGGCTCCAGCACCGTGCGAATGTTCTGATTCCAGAGACCAACGCTCCCAGGTCCTCGCTGGCCTCAGCGGGAAGGGGGGCGTGACCTTGGTTTGTGAGGGACAGAGTCCTACCGTGAGCCAGAAGTGCTTGTACCCCCCTCCGTCTTGCTGTCCTCCCCGAGGCTTGAGCACAGAGCACTCCGGTGGAGCCCCGCCACTCCGGCCCACGCAGGCACGAGGTCAGGTGTGACGCGACTTGCTGCACAGGCTCAAGGCATGCAGACCCCTCAGGACTGCTCCCTGACAGGGTCTTCCCTTTAGCCCTTTGTAGAAATAACACTTGCATCACCTTTCCTCAGTAAGTCTGACCCCTGGCTCCTGCCTCCTCGCCGGTGAGCCGCTTCCTGCCGTGCTAAATCACGCGCCCTGGCTCAGTCTTTCTGAGACTCACTCACGTGATATTTGCTTTCAAGCCTCAGCTACCGTCAGGCTGACATTTCTTCTCCAGTTTGCCCCTAGGATAGTCTATTTGCCATAAAATTGCTTGGAGGTGCTGTCCCTGCTGGCCAAATGAGGCGGAGAGGTGATTATCATAGAGCTCAGGCCTCGAATCCCGGCTCAAGTGTGAGTTGTGACCTGAGTTCTCCGGGACCATCATTGCCTGCGGAGTCTGAGGGCGGCTCGCAGGAGGGCCACCTTCTCACCTGTAGCTCCTGCTCGTCCCACACACACTCATGATGCTCATCAGTGCCGGGGCCAGGCCTGGACCTCAGAGGGCATAAGTGCTCACCTGCTGGGTTTCCTCTCCTGACACCAGGTCACCAGCTCTTCAGAAACCACCTGGGTGTCCCAGAGAGGGATTCCACCTGGAGTTAGCACAGACCCCACAGGTAGTCGGGCTCTTTCCCACAGGGCAGTTACACGTCGTGTGTCCAAGGGTACCCGACTTCTGTCAAATTTGCTGTGAAGCTGGGGGTTCCACGAACGCCCTACACCTTCAGATTTGCTAATTTGCCAGAATAGCTCCTTGCACTCAGGAAGGCACCTGTCTTACTTACCGACTTATTTTTAATTCTTTTAAGGTTTGTTTATTTATTTGAGAGAGAAAGAAAGAGCACGAGTGGGAGGGGCAGAGAGAAAGGGAGAGAATCTGAAGCAGACTCTGTGCTGAGTGTGGAGCCTGATGCGGGGCTCCGTCCCTGGACCCTGAGGTTGTAGCCTGCGCTGAAACCAAGAGTCAGATGCTTAACAGACTACACCACCCAGGCAGCCCATTTACCGATTTATTTATTATAAAGGAAACAAATGAGGAAGAGATGGGTAGGACAAGGTAAGGGGTGTGGGTGGAGGGCACAGAGCTCCCCTGTCCTCCAGGCACGACTCCGTCCCAGCACATTGATGTGTTGAGCATCACTGTCCTTCACAACACAGGTATGATGGATTGGCTCATTGGCCATCGGGCATTAACTCAATCTCAGTCCTTCCCTCTCCCCACTGGTTCCCCAGAGATTGAAGCTGTAGGGCTCAGAGTCCCACCCTCAACTCTACTTGGTTTTCCTGGCAACCAGCCCCCATCCTGAAGCTCCCAGGGGGCCCCAGCCACCTGTCACCTCATTGGCCTACAAGAGCCATTCTTATTCCTCCAGAGATTCCAAGGGTTTCAGTTGCCCTGTGCCAGGAACCAGGGATGAAAAGCAAATATTTATTTTTCATTAGACGGCCCCCTGGAGTGCTCGGAGTCCTGGAGATGAGCGCTGTGCTGTGGCGGGGCTGGGGGTGGCGGGCGCTCAGTTGACAGACACGCTGACAGAGCAGGGTCCAGGTGCCAGAGCAGGTGTGTCCGCGCTGAGCCAGCTGGAAGAAGGACCAGGAGGGAAGTCACGGGGGCCCTTCCACCGGGCTTCCTCGCTAAACCCCACCATTTGTTCTCTCAAACCAGGGTGAAAAAGAGGACGGACCTGATAGGAGCCTTTAAACTGGACCCTCTCTACCTAAAGCACAACCATCAGGACTCAGGTACACTGGCGTCCTTGCTTTCTGCGATGTTCTGGTTTTGTGTTCCTTGGAGCTGCATTTCTGCCAGAAGCCAGAGGGGAAAGTTGGCGTCCACACGGACCAACCCCTGGGAACCACTTCTCTGGGGCGGGGATGGGGGTAGAGGCAGGGGTGGGGTGCTGATGGGGCCCCAGTCTGCCTCGATGCTCAGTGCAGGGGCTGGGAGGGGGCCCCGGGGGCCGGAGGGCACCACACAGCTTTCAACACGGGTGTGGACACCTCCTGTGTAGGACCTTTAAAAGTATGACTGCCAATCGGAGAAGGACAAACATTATATGGTCTCATTCATTTGGGGAATATAAAAAATAGTGAAAGGGAATAAAGGGGAAAGGAGAAAAATGAGTGGGAAATATCAGAAAGGGAGACAGAGCATGAAGACTCCTGACTCTGGGAAACGAACTAGGGGTGGTGGAAGGGGAGGAGGGCGGGGGGTGGGGGTGACTGGGTGATGGGCCCTGAGGGGGACACTTGACGAGATGAGCACTGGGTGTTATTCTGTATGTTGGCAAATTGAACACCAATAAAAAATAAATTTATATAAAAAATAAAAATAAAAAAAATAAAAGTATGACTGCCCCACTGTCTCCCCGAGAGCTGCATCCGCTTGTACCAACACCTCCGGGGGACGTGGAGTGGGGCTGGGGGTTAGGGGAGCCAAGGAAGCCCCGATGACACGGGGCAGGATCAGCATCTCCCCCGTTGGGTTTGTAGACCTGCCTTCTGTGCCTGCACCTGCGGTGGGACCCAAGCCGTCCCCAGGCCTGCGCTCTGGCTGTGAGCTTCTCGATGACCGGGGTGGAGAGGGGACGTGGCCAGGTGCGCAAGTCCTGGTGAGGAGCACGATGCTCCCTGGCACACGGAGATGCTGCAGCACTTCTTAGAAGATGCCAAATAGCCCATTTCCTGTGGCTACTGCCCTAGGCCACAGCCACACGCCCGATCATAAGTTAGTACAGGCCAGGCTCGGGGGGGCGCGGAGGGGGGAGACATGGACATTTCTGTGAATTTTTTTTTTCTTAAAGATTTTATTTGTTTATTTGAGAGAGAGAAAGAGAGCATAAGCAGGGGGAGCAGCAGAGGGAGAGGGAGAAGCAGACGCCCCGCTGAGCTGGGAGCCCAACGTGGGGCTCGATCCCAGGACCCCGGGATCGTGACCTGAGCTGAAGGCAGATGCTTCACTGACTCCACCACCTGGGTTGATATTCTGGGATTCTTACCAAAGAAATAAGAATTGGATATTTCGAAGAATGATCCCAGCAATACAAAAGATTTTTTTTTCTTTTGAAAAGCACGAAATGAACATTTCCAAACATGAATAGTACTTACAGCCAGAAAGTGTAATTATTTCTGAATTCCCTCTATATTTTTAAGGTTTTGAAAACGAACTCAGAACTATTTAAGCGTTGTTCTCAGGTGTGGTGCAGATGCTCATCCCGGTGGGTGTTCACAGACACCCCCCCCCCCCCCCCAGCTACGCTTGCTCAGATTTTCTCAGGACCTAAAGCTGCCCTAAAAAATAAGGTCTAGTTTTTAAAAACAGAATTGGCAGGAAACAATGTGAAATTCTGAGCCAACTGCCAAGCTCTTATGTTACAAAAAAAAATGTATTTCATGTTTGGATAATAAAAATCTTTGCAGTCGTGACAGAAAGCAAAGCGTTGCCTCTTAAACCTTGAAGTGATTCTTGGAATGAATTTAAGTGAGGGCCATCTGAGGACGGCTTACGGCTCAAGGCACACAAAAATGTATTTTACACTGCTTTTATAGAAAAGCTGTTTCCTATTGAAATATTTGCTATGGCTGTTAGAGATGAGAAATATTAGTGATTTGTATTTTTCCCCTAAAACAATAAAAGACCACAAACTTCTAGAAGTCCACGAAAACAGGGGCCCATTTTGTGTTTAACAAGTAGATCACCAAAAATCAACTTTCAGCTTTTATGGCCAATGGATGTAAGGGCATATTTATCTGCACGGATTTAGCCCTGGTGCCGCCACTAAGCCTTGTGCTCCTTGAAATGAAAACTATGTTTTACAGGGTTTGTTTGTGTGTTTTTTTTTTAAGATGTTATTTATTCATGAGAGACACAGGCAGAGGGAGAAGCAGGCTCCCTGCAAGAAGAAGCCTGATGTGGGACTCGATCCCAGGACCCCGGGGTCACGCCCTGGGCTGAAGGCAGATGCTCAACCGCTGAGCCCCCCCAGGTGTCCCCAAGGATTTGTTTTTTTTTTAAACCTTTCTATGTGATAATAAAAGCCTCCTTATTAACTATTTAAAAAGCCTGTCAGAATTGCCCTGTGGAAAAAAAATTAAAATTAAAATTAAATTAATCAATTAATTAATTAATTAATTTTAAAAAAAGGAACTGCCCTGTGGCCCCTTATGCCGTGCACTCAGCTCGCGAGGCCGCAGCAGCGGGTATTCCTGCGTGGGTGTCCTTAGGATGCCTCCGACACTGGGTCCAGGGCGAAAGCCTCCCCCTCCGTGAGGTCTTCCCAGATCTCTCCGCTGGAGCCGATACCCTTCATGGCACGTGAGTCTGGCCACGCAGCCGTCTCACCCACTGGTTTCCTGCCTGTTGTCTCTCTGTCCCCCCCGGAGCCTCGGATCCGGTCGTGCTGCTGCTGGAACACTGCTGGACTCGGGGGATGGTGACCGGCGGCAGCCTTTGGGCAGCATCGTGGGAGCGGCTGCCGTGCCAGCACGTCCCTGCCTCGGTTCTGCACTCTGCGTGTGATGTGAACAAAGGAGGGTCCTTCATGCGCCTTCATGCACGACGTCATCTGGGTTCCGAGCAGACCCTTGCCGGGTACTCATTACATGCCACGCATACTTTGGGCCGCGGCTCTTTCATTTCTGCTGGCGTGCGTGCCTCGCTGTTGGGTCACTGCCGGTGACCCTGCTGGGGACATCTGCTTCACAGTGTGTTTCATACGGTGCAGAGGGCAGGGGCTGGGAGTTGCCAAGGGCTGTGCGACTCCGGGCTTCGGTCTCAGGGTCCCTCATAAAACCAGGAGGCGGAGCCTTGCAGGATGGCCCCCCACGTTTTCCCATCGCCACCATTTTACGACCTAATTGGGAGAACACCTGTTGTCTCCAGAGGAGAGTCAAAGAGCCGGTGATAAGCAACAACTTTAGGTTTCCTTATACGTGGAATGTAGACCCATCTGTAGAATCACTGAAGAGCAGTCTTGGCGGGGGTGGGGGTGGGGGTGGGGGTGCTGGGTGGCGCTTGTCCCAGCTGCCTGCAGCCTGGGCTTGCTGCGGCCAGGCTACCGTTGCTCCTGCTGCAGAAGCGGGGACACCAGTGCGCCGCAGCGTGTCCCGTCTGGACCTACACTGGAGGATCAGATGTTCAAAACAGGACTGCCGCGCATGTTCCCAATTCCCAGGCGACTGCTTGCCTGAGGTCACCCCGGGGCGACTCCCACTGGTGAGAGTTTCTGTCCACCAAAATCCTTGGCTCGGCTGCGTTAGGTGCAAGGGGAGACCGAACGCAAACCCGCCTTTTCTGTGACCACAGCGAAGCCATCTGAATCCAGGGTGATGACTTGGCTCCAGTGGTTGCTCACCAGCGTCTGCCCCGTGCCGGGCTCTGGGCTGAGATCCAGGGATGCAGACACAGACGCCCCTCCACAGCCGGGTGCTTGTCTTATGGTCTAATCACTCTGTATGTCACCAGTTCACCTTCCCACGCACGAATGAGTGCACGATGAGGTCTTCAGGAGCTGAACGCCAAGTTACTAGTGGGCAAGAGAAGAGAGCTCAGATGTTGTGCTTGTGGAAGCATAGAAAGCCCCTCGTCGACCAGCATTTCCACTTTGTACTGGAAAACCCCGTGGATCCGTGACCTTGGGAAGTGCCAAGGAGAACACCCAGCCCCTGCCCTCCATGGTCTCACGGAGGAGATAATGGGGGGGGGGGCACAAGAAATCGATCTTGGGGATCCCTGGGTGGCTCAGCGATTTAGCACCGCCTTCAGCCCAGGGCATGATCCTGGAGACCCAGGATGGAGTCCCACCTCGGGCTCCCTGCATGGAGCCTGCTTCTCCCTCTGCCTCTGTCTCTGCCTCTCTCTCTCTCTGTGTCTCTCATGATTAAATAAATAATTTTTTTTTTTAAAACAAAACAAGAAATTGATCTTGAAAATGAGGAGGATTAGGCATGCAATTGACCAATGTGTCTAATGGCTTCTTTTTGTTTGTTCCTTTCTCTTTTGCAGGGCTCATCACCGACTACAGGGTAAGTGGGAGATCTCGCTCGCTGAGTCCAGGTCTCAGGTAACCACAGGTGTGAAGGCAGCGCTGGGAGCTGTCGTGGGCTCCATGCCTCTCGGGGTCAGGGACGCCCTGGAGGACCGCGTCTACCTAGGTCCTAGGTAGCTAAGCAAGCCAGGCCGCGGACAGCTCTGCTGAGCCCAGCGACTCTGGGTGTCGGGTCAGGGGGGAGTCATCTTGCCCGCCCTTTGGGACGGAGGCAGGAAGTTCTGCGCCCAGGTTCCTGTCGGGGTGGGTGCTGCGCTTGGACCCGTGGCCCCGTGCTGTGCGAAGCTGCTGTGTGCCTGGGGCCGGCGCCTGCAGGGCCCTAGGGAGCAGGGCCAGAGACCTCAGGGGTGCTCCGACAGCAGGCCCCGTTCTCAGCCGGGGGCCGTGTGTGGCGCTGGCAGCTGCTCAGAGGTGAGTGAGGCCCCCCACTCCTTCCCGGACCCCCAGGCTCCTGAGGGGCACGGGGCCCAGGTGGCCACACGGGCCAGGATGGCCGTTCCGCACAGTGCCGTGGGCGGCCGTTCTGAGACAGACCTCAAATGTGTTGCTCCTCTCTGATGGCCCTTTCCGGCCCAAGGGAAACGTCCCCGTGTCCCAACTCCTCAGCCCGTCCCCTGGACTTCAGCGTCTCCTTATGCCACATCTAATGCTTTATGATAACGAGGCCTCAGCGCCGGCGGCTTGTGAGCTGCGTGTCACGTGTGGACAGTCTTAGGTTGGTCCACCCGCTGTTCTTCAAAGACCCGTATCCAGGCAGGTGTGCAGCGCTGCGGCAGCCAGCCTCACCCACATCCACCTGGCCTGGGAGGTCCTCCTGGATCGTTGTGCGCTTCGCTGCCCCTTCCCAGCAATGCCAGGGGACGGCACCTAGTGTATCCTTAGCAGATATTTCACGATTAATGAATAAACAGTGAAATTTATGGAGGATCAAGTTAGAAGGATGGGGAAAATTGTTTTGGAGTAGAGAATTTTCGAAGAGCTGATGCCCATAAGTTAGCCCTTGGAATACCATCTCCATGAAGTAGGAGAGGTCCCATGGGGCAAACGCAGGGCGTCCCACCAGGAAAGACCACACAGGTCAGTGGGAGCCTGTGCTGGGCCCTGGCCATGCAAAGGGCCTGGAGCACCAGTCTTGACCTATGAGTGCTGTTCCTTGGTTCCCTCATCAAAGGCACAAGTGTTCCCGGCCTCCCCTGACCCTCTCCCCATGCCACAGCCCTACGGGGACCCAGACTGTATTTTCTGGCAGTTTTACTGCTGTCTTAGCTCCGATGTAGGGACATCTTTCCTTTTCGATGCGCTTATAGACGCCTCTCGAACTCTCTCATGGCTTCTTCCTTTAGAGCAAATTCCAGGCAAATGCCCCGGCACCCAGGCTCTTCCTTTAGAGTGAATTCTGGGCAAATGCCCCGGGGCCAGGCTCAGCAGACCAAGAAAAAAGAATATGATTGACATCATCATCATTTTGTTCAAGGACATTGGGAGCCCAGCCTGAGGTGGCCACCGCCCTGGGGCTGCGGAGGAGACACTGGGATTCTGGGCGTCTCCCAGGCTAGTTGGGGAAGTGGGGGGTTCGAGGGGTGAGTACTGCGCTGGCAGGAGGCACGGGGCCTGAGGGCAGCGTCAGCACCTTGAGGAGGGAGCTGGGAACACGTCGGCGAAGGCGGTTCATACTGCGTCTGCCCGTGGCGGCAGGCCAGCGGTGGAAACGTGGTGTCGTTTGCCAACGATGCACGTGGTCCTGGGCAAAGTGGGGACCCTGATCCCCGTTTCACAGACGCGGAGACACAGGGTCAGCGAAGTCAAGGAATCTGTGGAACACGGTTAAAAGAGAACCAAGGACTTAAGTCAGAAGCTCTCACTCCGAGCCTCCCAAGGCCCTTTGGTGAGGGAAGTGCGCCTCCCGGTCCTCGTTGGTGGCTTCTCGCGAGCGGGACGGTGTACAGGACGTGCCGAAGACAGGGTTTAGAATTTTTCAGTTGTGGAGGGAAAGCACCCAGAAATGGCTCCGCTGTGTCCCAGAAACCTGGAGCGGGCTTCTGTGTGCGAGATCCTTCCAGGCGGCCCGTGCAGGACGGTGGAACGGACCTTCCTCCTGCTGTATCAGCACAGTGGTCGGAATATTCCACCGAGCGGCATGGGGTGGGCGAGGGGCGGGGGTTGGAAGAGCAAGGACCCGGAGTCCCGTCCCCTCTGTGCATCCGGGCTGTGTGCACGGGGAGCTGAGTGCACGGGGCATTTCTGCTCCGGGGGCACCTACCTCCATCCCGTCCTGGGCTCAGGTCATGACAGCACTTTAGGGCCACGTGCGAATGAGCGCTCGATTCACCTGTGAGCACCTGCTACTCCAGGACGGAGAGGTTAGCTTCGCCCTGCTGTGCATCCCCATGTTAGACGTAGACCTCACTGGGATGCGCAGCTGTCAGCTTGGTGACGAAAGGTTCTAGAACGCAGCATCGGCGCGCAACAAAGGCAGGAGACGATGGCTTTACCGCCTACTGGTCAGTTAGCGGGGACGGTGAAGGATCTTCCTTCCGATTTTCCGAAAAGGCGTGTTGGTTCCGTTTTTACTGACGACCCCCCAGCAGCCTGCAGACACAGTGCTGGGTAGGCCGGCCGTGTGTCTGCAGGGGACACCGTGGCACCGAACGTGTCCGTCCCCCTGGCCTCTTCTCACAGCGCTAAGAAGACAGTGGTATGACCTGTGACCCCACCAGGCCCAGCGCCTGGGGGACCCCGAGCGACACCATGTCAGATGCCTGAGTGTCAATATCGGGCCCCCACTTCTCTCTCCCACTCGAGAGCCTCCCGTGAAATCCTTGCTGGGAGCCCCAAGTTCAGAAAGTGGCTCGGCCGTGGGTGCGACCAGCGCAGGGCTTGACACCTGCCTGCCCCGGGCTACGGGGGAGCCGTGCCCCCCGTGCCCTGCGGGAGGGTCCAGGCCTAACCCCCTCCCGCCGTGGCCCTGCACTCGCCAGCCCCGTCTGCGAGCTGTGCCCTGCAGGGAGGTCCAGGGAGCGGGAAGGGAGACTGCGTTGCCCTGGGCATCTTTGCAAGTCCAGGACGGGGCTCTTGGGAGTCACAGAGAAGTGCCCTCGCTTTCTCATGCCAGATGCCCCCTTGTCCTTCCTCCCCTCTGTGTCCCTTCTTGCTGGCTTCAGCACCTTTGCCACCATGGAGGCCCCCACAGCCGGTAGAGTGCCAGCCAGCTGACAAACGGGACAAGCTAAAGAGAGACTATTTGAAGACCAACATGTTGGGCTTTTCTTTTCTCTTTTTTTATGATTTTATTTATTTGAGAGAGAAAGAGAGAGAGCACACACGCACAAGCAAGGGGAGAAGCAGAGGGAGAAGCAGATCCTCGTTGAGCAGGGAGCCAATGCGGGATTCGATCCCAGAACCCTGAGCTCATGACCTGAGCCGAAGGCAGACGCTTCATGGACGGACCCCCCCGCCCCCGGCACCCTGCGGTTGTGTTTTCTAGTGACCGTCTTGCAGGTCACTGCGAGCAGGGCAGGGAGAGTCACTCTTGCTCTAGGAAAGGGTGCCAAGACGTCCCAGGGAGCCTGCGGGGTGGAAGGTGTGGGTGTCGGCTTGGTCCTTCCTCCTTCCCGTGGACAGACGGACGGACGGAGCAACCGGCCCCACTCCGCTGCCCCCGCCGGTCGGTGAGCCCCACCGGCATCTGCTCAGGGGACACCGTGCCTCCCCAGGAGCAACCTGTCCGTCCTCCCTTGTCTCGGAGCTTTGCACAGAGAGGCTCCAGCTGCAGGCGCTGCTCACCGCACGGTCGGCTTTGCATCGGCACGGGCGGCAGGGGACGGGCCAGGGGACCTCCAGGGGGTTTGCTCCTCCAAGGGCAAGAGGTGCCCGGTGAGCCGGAGGAGAGCAGCTCTCGGTACGTTGCTCCCTGACACAGAGTGTTCTGTTCTCTTCCAGCACTGGCAGCTGCCCCTGGGCCGGAGATTCCGCTCCTTGAAGATGTGGTTTGTTTTTAGGATGTACGGAGTCAAGGGGCTGCAGGCCTACATCCGCAAGGTGACTGTGCGTTCATCACTTCTGGGGGTCACATGGGGACTTCCGTAGGAGCTTAGAAATGAAGGACGGTGTCTGTCTCGGCCAGCTAGCTCGGACTCCTGAGGGTGGGCAGTCGGTGCAGGATGACAGACCTGCACAGGCCCGTGGGGACCAGAGCCGTCAGGTCCCCGGAGGCTGCGGAGCCAACACCCCCGACAGCCCGTCCTGTCGCCACGTCTGCCCGTGGCAGGTCCAGGCAACAGTGGTGGAGCGGTGGGGAGAACCCAGTACGCTCTGCTCCAAGCACTGCCAGCCTGGGAGGGTCTCCAGGTGGCTGGGGATGGCTAGCTCCTAGCCCCGGGGTGCCCGGTGCGCCCCTGAGCAGCGGCACGCTCGTGGTCTTGGACCTTCCAGGTGGGTCCCGGCGACCTGTTTGGCTGAGCGAACCAGGCCTCCGTGACAAGCCTACAGAGGGAGAACCACTTCAGGACCCACCACCCTGCTTTTTTTTTTTCTTTTTTAACAATTGAGGAAACTGAGGCCAGAGTATATGCTGCCCCCCCGCCAAGACCCCCCTTTAGCTGGCTGCAGCAGGCTGCTGGGTCCCAGCGCTTCCCTCCCATGCCAGCATCCATCCTCAGCCCCAGCCCCATCTTGATGGACAGAGGTTCTTGGGCTTCGTGGGAGCGGGGACGCCCGTGGTCTCTGGGGGATGAGGCAGGACTGCGCGCGTGAGTTCAGGAGAACATGTCCTCGAATACAGTGAGGATTCAGCTCTGGGGAAGGAGGAGAAGGGCTTTAACTGGCCAGATGATTTAAGCTCAGGGCCCCCTGGGTGTGATCAAGGCTTCCTGTGAAAACACTCCACACCCGGCCTCGCGGGGAGGGAGGGGATGCTCAAAGCCGGTCCCTTAGCAGGTGGGGCTCCTCTGGACCCTTGCTGGGGGGCGGGGGGGGGGGGGGGGGGGGCGGCGCCTGCCAGCACAGTCTCTGCTGCCCTCTAGCGGCCCCAGACCTATTCCTCTGCCCGGAGCGGCCCTTGAGGGCAGTTTGGGTCCCGGCCACACTCGCTCCGGGGTCCAGAGGTGCGGAGTGTGCAGCAGGTGCGCAGGCCCCGCGGGCTTGTTCTCAGTTCACATCCTATTTGAATCCCCTATGGGGCTCCGTGAACCCCGCAGAGCCAAGTGAGGTGGGGAATTCAGTGAGATGAAGGCGTGTGTCGAATGTGACAGGTGCTGTCCTTCTCTGTGGGTGCAAGGGCTGCAGGGGTGCAAGGGAAGAGGGTCCCTCTTCCCGACCTTCGTTCTAAAGTGCTAACGGGTTGTTTTGGTGGGATTCAAGGGTCCGCTGCACAGAAGAAAATGTTAGTTGGGGTTTTTCTGAAGACCCCACAGTCCTCCCGTCGGGGTGGCAAGCGTCGTCCTGCCCTGAGTGCGAGCAGCCCGTGTGTGGGCGACGAGCACTCGGCGGAGATGGCTGGGAGCACATCCCTGAGCTGCGGCCGCGGCCCAGGAAGTGTCTCTAGGTGGCTGAGTCCCGAGCTGCGTGGCCCTGGGGAACTCAGGCGGCAGTTCTCCCCTTTGCAGCACGTCCGGCTGGCTCACGAGTTTGAGCATTTGGTGCAACAGGATCCCCGCTTTGAAATCTGCACGGAAGTCACCCTGGGGCTGGTCTGTTTCCGGCTAAAGGTAGGTTTGTGGCTTTAGTCCCGTTCCCTTTGATGGGCGGGCCGGGAGGGAGGATCATGCATCACCTGGGTGCTCAGAGCAGCACGCTGGCTCCCCAGAACCTCAGAAGTCACCAGGCATTTTGCCGCCTGGGGTCCCTGGGTCCAGGCCCTGCTGCCCCTCCTCCACGGAGCTGAGACTTCTTGCGTGTGCAGACCTTTGGTCCTAGAATGCTCCCCGGTTTCTCCATCCACACGGCTGCCACTGCGATGCTCTGAGCCGTAACCTGTACACAGGCTCACTAACTGGGGGGTCACCCCCAGACCAGCCCCGGCCCCGGCCCCGGCCCCAGCCCCGACCCGCGGACCCCAGTGTCTTCACAGGCCCCTCCAGGTGGCCGGGTGTGTGCAGGGGTTGAGAAATGCTGGTCTGTTGTCCTGCTGCCCTACTCATGAGTGTGTGTGTGTGTGTGTGTGTGTGTGTGCACGTGGGGTGGGGGGGAGCTGGCCCAGAGGGTGGACGGCACAAGCCGTGTCTGCTGGGGATCATGACCACGTTTCTGGAAGGTCCTCGAAAGAGGCTGTGCACACAGGCCCCTTATCAATCTACCTGTGGGAGGGAGGCTGGAGGGGGGCCTGGCGCTGGCCTGTGCAGCTGAGCTGGCTGTGGGCGCTGCCACCTGCCTTTTCCACTGGCTCCATGTTTCCATGCGGGAGGTCAGCAAGGGGAGGAGGACTAGGCCTGCTGCAGGTCAACGTGCTGTCATCCAAATGTGGCCTCCCGCTGACCCTATCCTCCCCGTCACTGATTCCTGGAGCTCCTAGGGGGTAAGGAGGACCAGGCACGAGAGGGGCGCCTGGGGGGCTCAGCGGTGCAGTACCTGCCTTTGGCTCAGGGCGTGACCCCGGGGTCCCCGGATCAAATCCTACGTCGGGCTCCCTGCATGGAGCCTGCTTCTCCCTCTGCCCGTGTCTCTGCCTCTGTGTGTCTCTCATGAATACATAAAATCCTTAAAGAGAGAGAGAAGCAGGCACAAGAAAGCCTGGACTCTTCAGAGACACAGGGCTCGGTGAGGGGGCCGTGAGCTCCGTGCAGGTGCACGGCGGTGAGAACCCACGTGCAGAAGACGGGGGAGGCCTCGGAGCACTGGCTCCCAGCGGCAGGTCCCCGGGTCCCCAGAGCACGGGCCACGGCTCAGTTGTCCCTGGTGTTGGCGGCGGGCTTCGATGCGTTTGCCGGGGAAGAGACGTTTCATTTTGCTTTGACTCGCCAGTGTTCGCGCAGGACTTTCACTCTTTAGTCACGCACACACCGCACACTGCGTCCATGTAAAGCCCAGGTGGGGGGCGAGGGGCGCTGACCCCTGCGAAGCTGGCATCCGCGTGGGACTCGCCCCCAGACTGCGGACCAGAAGCCTCGCCCGTGCACGGCGGAGGCTCGCCGGTCGTGTGTGCTCCGTGTGTTCGCCGCGTTCCTACAGCAAAGCGAGCCACAGAAGGGAGACCGTTAGGAAGAAAATCACTAGGAAGAGAAAACACGCTTGCTGAGCTGCGCCGGATTTATCGAAAGAAACCCGTGTGTACAGCGATCCGTGTGGTCCCTGTGGGGTCCGCGGGGGTCAGCTGCACCCGTGTGGGGCTCGGCATAAGTGTGGGGTCGTGCGGCCACCACCGCGACCTGAGGCCCTCATCGTCCTCCCCGCCCACGCCAGCCTCCGTGCCCCCGACCTGCCCTACCCCTTCTGTCCGTGCGGTGCGGCGAGTCCCACCCCCGCCCGCCACCCCCCCCCACCCCCGGCTCCGGAGTGCCCAGCGGCCAGGGGGCTTCCGTGCCACCGATCCCCGTGTCTTCTCAAGGAAGCACATCGAAGCACGCGGGCCGTGTTCCTGCTTCCCTGTGCATCCGCCGTCCCTATCTCCCGTGCCGTCCTGCTCCAGGGGGACTTCTGTCCTCTGCACCCCCCGGGGCTTCAGATGCACACTGGGGTCCCCCTCCCTCCCCGTCTTCCCCTCCCTCCTCCTCCCCTTCTCTTCTACTGTTTTCTCTGCTTGGCTTCTTTCTCCACTTAATAGAAGACATACCTCACCTCACCCACTTGAAAACGGCAGGCACATTTTCCCTAAATAATGTGTTTTTGATGTCTCCACTGTCCGCCTTACTCCTGTTTGCTCTGGCCTGGGTCTTCCTGGTAAAGCACACGTGTTGTTCCTTCCCTAGCATCATCCTTGGGCAGGACAGGCTGTGTCTAGACCTGGCCCAGGTCCTGCACTGGGCCCCGTAGGTGCCCCACGGAGGCCCGCAGCTGGCGGTGGGGAGGGTCTGCTGGGTTCATGGGTGGCCTCGGCGTCGGCTAGTGTGCGCCTGAGCGGAACCGGACCATTCTTCGCCCTCTGTTCTCCCTGCTTCTCGACTCTCAAGACAGAACGAAAAGGCAAATGCACGAGCCCCGTGAGGGCCACAGAGCAGGGAGGTGAGGCCCCACTCCCATCCTCCTTCACGTGTGATGATGAGATGGGGGGAGGCACCTCCTGGAAGCAGAAGAGCGCTGGGGCAGGGGAGGCAGGTGCATGAGAGCAGCGGTGTCCCGCAGGGTGCCCGCCCCGGCTCGCTGGGCTGCTCCTTGTCCCCGGGGGGTTGCCGATGGCCCCTCGGTGCCACAGTTCACGGGCGGCTTGCCCAGGTTCAAGGTTGGCTGTGCTTCCTGTCTCTTCTCTCTGTTGGGGAGCGATCCTGGCAGCGGCTGCCTCTGGAGCCCCAGTTCGGTCACTGAAGCGCATCAGCTTGTAGATCACGTGCCTAGGGAGCTCTGTTTTCCTTACAAAGCCTGGCCCGGGGAAGGGTCATCCTTGGTCCGTCATTGGACCGTGGAGAGCCCGTAGGGCGGGGCTGTGGTCTCCCACGGCCACGTAACTCTCACTTAGCTGAATTCCTCACCCTGGGAAATGAAAGGCAAGTGGTAAGGCGGCCCGTCGTCTAGTGGATGTGCGGCAGTGTCGCCGGATGCCAGCCGTCCTCGGAGGCCGGTCGAGGTCGGAGTCCTTGGGACCGTCTCTCCGTCTCTGCAGGGTTCCAACAGGCTGAACGAGGAGCTCCTGGAAAGAATCAACAGCGCCAAAAAAATCCACCTGGTTCCCTGTCACCTCAGAGACAAGTTCGTGCTGCGCTTTGCCATCTGCGCCCGCACCGTGGAATCTGCCCACGTGCAGCTGGCCTGGAAGCACGTCGCTCAGCTGGCCACCAGCCTCCTGGCCACCCCCAGGGACTAGAGCCCGACTGAGGTACGCTGTCCCCGGCCCTGTCCTCGTCTCTGCCCCCAATCTGCCCCCGGCGCTGCCTCCATGGTTGCCTGGGCCGAGATTTCCACCCAGGGAGGTAGAACCCACATGCTGTCATGATCTTTTAGGAACTTAGACACGTTTTTACTTTGTCTTCTTTTTTCTTTTTTTTTTTTTTTTAAGATTTTATTTATTTATTTGAGAGGGGGAGAGAGCGAGCAAGCACGAGCACTAGCAGCAGCAGAGGGAGAAGCAGACCCCCCCCCCCGCCGCTCCCCACCCATTGAGTAGGGAGCCTGATGCAGGACTCGATCCCAGGACCCTGGATCATGACCTGAGATTATCAGATCAAATGCACGCGGTCATAATTCTGAGGGAAAGAAGGAATTCTCCCCATTTCATGGGGCACAGAATCCAGCTGACGCTGATAAAATGTGTCCAAGGGAGGCCAGCTTGGCCACCGACCTCGTCTCTGACGCTTCACATGCATCTACGAGGCACGGTTCCATCCAACTCGGTGGAGGAGGAAGGGCACGTTCTCTCTCTCCATTCTAGTGAGACGCATCCAAAATACCAATTCTTTCATTTCTTGGTGGCGGCGGGGGGGGGGGGGGGGGGTGTAGCCATATGTTCATGCGTATTTTTTTCCGCCGTAGAGCTCAAACGTTGAAAAGAAGCGTACCTGACATCATGGAACGAGAAGACAGTCAACGTTGTGGCTCCGGGGACCCACGCCCGCCTGCGGCGTCACGCTTCTCCCTGTGACATTCTCCTGGAGCTTGTGCTCATGTGTGCTCACTCTCTTACCAATGAAGAAACATTACTTGCTGTCTGAAAACTTAATCCCAGTGCATGTAGCTTTTATTCATTATTCACTTGTGACTTTTGTTGATTAAGAAATCATGCTCTCGATGTCTCGGTGGGAGAGGTTTACTGAAATATTTTCCAGGATATTCTAGGACTGTGGGACTTGAGATTATACCTGTGGTCTTTCCATTGTTCTCTCATGTGGCTCAATGCTTAATAAACAATTTGAAGCGCAGCAGTGACTGTGCCTGGTGAGCATCCTTTTGTTCTAGGTTGTGCCCAATGGGTGGTTGCGATGCGGACTTAGCCTTTCAGAACAGCCAAGATATGGCATCCTTGGATATTTTAAAGATTATTTTATTTATTCATCTGAGAGCAAGAGAGGGAGCACAAGTAGGGGGAGCGGGAGAGGGAGACGCGGGCGCCTCGCTGAGCAGGGAGCCCGACGTGGGGCTCGATCCCAGGACCCCGAGATCATGACCTGAGCCGAAGGCAGAGACTTAACCAGAGCCACCCAGGTGCACCCATCCTTGGATACTTTAAAATGTCAATCCCTGCGCCCACAAGTGTTTGTGGAGTGCCTGGTGTCTGTCAGGGACTGTTCTAGGTGGTTAGCAACATCACCTAGATGTTGAGTTTTACTTAGAGATGACGCCAACTCTAGAAGAAATAAACTCAGAACCAGGACACAACCACGGACTGAGTTCTACTGGTGTGATGGAAAGACTAACTTTTGGGGCCTTGGTCTCCTCATCCCAGGACCAGTAATCGGTTCATCTGTCCTCTGGCCTTGGGACTGACAAACCACAGGAGTGCTCTTGTGAACATAAATACCGATAAGACACAATATTTCCTCAAATAGCCCATCTTTGTTTGAAATGACTTTTGCTGGTGGAAACATACTTGAATTTTCATCCCCAGATGAGTTCTTGTCCTTTAGAGACCATTTAACTGTTGAAAGCAAAGCACTCTTAGAAAAGGTCCTCGGGCTATTGATACGTCTATTGGAATTTCAAAGACCTCTGATTGCTAACTGTAATGAAATTATCTGTTTTTCCGGAATCTGGAAGTATATCAGATGCCTCATAGTTCCCCGTCTTACACATAAGGCCGTTCGTTCTCGCCCATCAGTAAACCAGACCCACCATCCATCAAGGCACGAGGACGTGGATGTGCCACTGGGACTACTGGGACCTCATGATAAGGGCTGTTGAGCCCTCAGGTCATTGAGTTGAGGCCGAGGTGTCTCTGTTCTGCAATGAGATGGTTTGCACCTGAGTGTGCTCTTGCGCTAAGATTGCTTCAGGGTCTCCAAAAGGAGCCTCCAAAGTCACGATGCCAGCTCCCGGCTTTCGTGGAGCTGCCCACCCGGCCCCATCCATAAGCATACTTAGGGTTGATGACAGTGGATTGAGTCCCAGGCCGGAGCCTGGACAGCAGGTGACAACAGGGCTGCTGCTGGGAGCCGGGCACAGACAGGAAGCCAGCTGAGTGGCGGAGGGGCTCCCCTCTCTGGGCCTGGCTGGATCTTTCTGGTGGAGATTCTCAGACATCCGCTTAAATGGAGGCCCAGCAGAGATGAAAGCTGGTCTGACTTCCGGCCGGTTTCTAGGTAAAGCAGCACAGTTCACCCCACCTCCCGATCTCTTAAGGCATCTCTGAGACAAGAGCAATCAGGCCGCAAACCACCTCGCCTGGAAACAGCAAGAAGCCCTGCCTCCCGGCGTATTCAACACGCACATGCATGTGATCAATGCGAGGCACTGTTACCAATATTTTTAAAATATTAACTTTATGCTTCTTTTAAAATTCTCAGTGTTTACTCCCATTTTACAGATGAGAAAATAGGGTTTGTCAAGGGGACTTTTCAAGAGGTCTAGTGACTTGTCCCAAGGTCGCACTGCCAACTGGTGACTGAGCTAGGACTGGAACCCAGGCAGTCTGGCTCTAGAATCCCCCCTCTTGCCCACTCAGCCGAGCGGCCAAATACGCTGTCTGCTCTTGGGGGTGAGCCGTTTGTCACAATAAGTGGCAGTGAGGCCATTCGTTCCCTTCCGGGAAAAAAAAAATTTTTTTCGCCTCCCCCGTTGAGTCTTGGCTCCTGGCCCCAAGACAATTTACAAAGGTCTGGATTACTCAGGCTTACTTTTGATCAACGCATGGCATCTTTATGTAAATGTATATTCCGTTTGGTGTCACGATGGGTCATAGGCCACTGCTGGCACCGGAAGTCCACGCAAATCCTGTCGCCTTCCGGCATCTAATAACGGCACCTGCTGCTCGGTGTCAGAAAGATCCCTGATGGATGTGGATGTGTCCAGATCCTGAAACCCACACCGTTTGGAGTCATAACACCTCTGCCACCAAGTGAGATGCTCTCCCTCCTGGTACCAAACAGTGGTGTCCCTTCCAACACTCCTTCTCTAGCTCTCTGACCTTACGTAACTGGAGTTAGGGTCAGATCCCACAGTTAAGGGCTCAGGACCACAAGCCGCCCTCTGCCCGATGCCACTCGCAATCCCTGGCCTCCCCTACTTCTGACAGACCGGCTGTAAAGGAGGGGTCCCCATGACCCCCTCCTGAGGTTCAAGGCTTTGCTAGAAGATCCCACAGACTCAAGACACCATGTTACTTACATTTTGCACTTTGTTCTAAAGGCTACAGCTCAGCACCAACCAGCCCAGCCCAAAGAGCTGAGCAGGGCCAGGAATGTGGGCAGGGGGTGGAGCTTCCACACCCTGCTCTCCTGGCACCTCCACCTGGTCACCAGCTTGGAAACTCTCCAAACACTGCCATTAAGGGGTTTTTATGGTGGATCCATTACATGGGCATGGTTGATTAAATCACCATAAGATGAGCTCCATCTCTGGCCCCCCTCCCCTCCCCAGAAGTCAGGCGGTGGGACTGGAAGTCAAAACCCTCTAATCACACCTTGGTCTTCTTGGTATCCAGCCCCCATCTTGATTCTAGCTAGGGGCCGGCCAAGAGTCACCCCCCTCTGGAACAGAAGAGGCTCCTGTCACCCACACATTCCAAGGGGTCTCAGAGCTCCATGTCCAGTGTCACGGACCAAACCGAGATTATATCGGTCTTACGGTATTATACTAGGAAAGCCCCCTGGAATCATACGCCTCTTTTCCAAAATGTGACAAATAGCAAAGCTTCCTGGAACCGAAGACACTCACTCAGGCTGACTACCTGGCATTATCGGAAGGAGCCTGTGGAGATACTCGGGAGAGAAGGAAGAGGTGTTCCCTCGATCATCATAAGGGGAGAAGACATGGAGGGAAGGCAGGTTGGGACCATGACTTCATCCCTGAGCCCCTAGCTCACGGGTCCCATAGACTCAGTACATGAGAAACCACGGATCCTTTCCACGGAAAGCCTGTGTCTGAGAGCGGGGGTGGAGACTGCCTGATGGCCCCTTGATCTAAGGATGGTTTTATTGCTTTTCTGAATCATGTAAATCCCAAGGATCACACATTAGAAATTATTTTGCCTTTTCTTTTTTACTGCATTTGATACCAAGATCTTTTTCCTCTGTACCACTGTGTGGCCTCCTATCACCTCCTATCATGTCATATATAATAGAGAATTCAGAAAGACTGTGAGCATAGGTCGCTTGTGTAAAGGGGATCAATCTGGAGCTACTAGTTTAGAGACCCTTGTGTGTTTCTTCCCTAAGCAGAGATGTGACACGGACCGTCGTGGGAAGGGAGACGGGGAAAAAACAGAGTGGGCTCACTGGTGGGAGACCACCTGGGTCCAAGAGCATCCAAAATGCAGACCCCGGACCTCACCATCGATGGCAATGGCCCCCGGGTGCCATCTGAGAGAAATCAGGTCACGTGAGGAGGTTTATGGATGGAAGGCTGGGGGGAGGGGACTCAGAGAGGACTTGGTGCCTGTCTTCAAACGTTCACTCCCTTTTGCTTGAAGAGTCTCTCTGCCTCCAAACAGTAGCACCAGGGAGGCAGGTTTTGTTTCAGCGGCGGGAGCTCAAATGACAATGACGGGCTGGGAGTGAACAGAATGTGCCTTCTCACAGGGCAGTGAGGGCTCCATCCCTGCAGGCCTTCGGGGAGCTGCACAGGCCGAGGGCCGGCTTGACGGGATGGAAAACCCGACAGCCACTGAACTCCCTCCTGTGTCAGAGACTCGAGAGTCTGAAAACTAGGGAAGCTGGGCCGCCTCGTTGGGGAGCACAGAAATTGGAAGCACTGGCCCAGGACGGCTTCCTCTTCGGTAGCAAGCTCCAGCCGGGGTGCTTACTGGGCTACTCTGCTCCAAATGCCCGTCAGCGATCGACTCCTCAAGAGCCCGGGACGTAGCTCGTAGCTCGAGTGCAGCGGGGCTGGGGTTTGAACCAAGGAAAGCTGACTCTGCAGGCTCGTGTTCTTGATTACGCCACCACCCCGCCCCTAGGCCGTCGGAGTACAATCTAGTGCTTTCCTGGGGTTTTCGGAACATAGCACCATAAACTAGGCGACTTCAGACAATAGAAATTTAGTCTCTTGGGGTGCTGGAGGCCAGGATCCTGAAATGAAGGCAGGGCCACACTGTCCCCCCACAGCCTCCAGGGGAGGGTCCCTCCTCGCCTCTCCAGCTTTGGGTGGCCCCAGGTGCTCCCTGGCTTATGGGCGCATATCATACCCATCTCTGCATCTCCTCTGCACCCCTCTTTCTCATAGCTCATCAGTCACATTGGCTTAAGGCCCACCCAATGCACTGTGGCCTCGTCTTAACTCGACTGCCTCTGCAAAGACCCTATACCCCAAAACCATCACATTCCCTGATACCGGAGGTTGGCACCTCACTTTTGGGAACACGGTTCAATCCACCACCTATGTGGTATCAGATTAGAAGCACCTGCAAGTGCTGACTCAGGCTTGCGGTGACGTTCCAGAAGAAAATGACCAAAGCAGACTGCTCCCCCTTGCTCTGTCTGCCCCATTTCCATTGACCACAGGATCCTCCCCACTGTCCCTGTGACTTGCTCAGCGCGGTGATGAAAGGCTTCTCTGGGACTGGGGATGGCATGCCGGCCCGGTGCACGCCCGTGGGCACAGATACTGCTTGTCACAGAGCCAGGAGCCGCGCCTTGAAGGCAGCGACGATCCAGCCACCCCCTCCAGCCGAGCCCAGTGTGGAGCTGCCTGTTTCATCTGACTCCTGTCCGTCTGCTTCCTGAGCTCCTCAGACCATCCGCTTGCCCCCTCCCGCTCCCCACCCAGCTCCCCCCAGCTCCTCCCAGCTCCCCTACCGCGACAAACACCTCTCCTTTAAACTTGCAGAAAGTCACTTTCCTGGCACACAGGGATGCACGTTCTTCGGGGCCACAGTCTCTCTCTGCTCACAAACAAACGAGATCCCCGAAGTGCGCGCTGGCGTTCGTTTGAGACCATTTATTTGAGACCACGTTCGTCCTATTCATGAATATGGGAATGAGCAGCCCTGTCCCAGAATCCTTCGCACAAAGAGCCAGCACTCCCTTCACTCTGTCTGCTGTAGGTGGAAACCGCTTCTCTTGCAGGTTCAAAAAATCCTGCCCAGAAGCACGAGCACAGGCCATGGTCTTGGGAGGGAGGTTGACCCGCCAGCTCAAGTCTAAGCTCTTCCACGCTACCGGCGCTGAGGTATCAGATAGAGCTCTAACATGTCCCGTTTGTAAAAGATGAAGCCTCCTGATACGGTGGGAGGGTTCGAGTGCCAGTAACCAAGGTCATAGGGCAGTCGGCCCCGCCGGCACTGGAGCTCCTGTGGGACGTCTGCGTGGGGCTGGATGCTGCTGACGGTTTACCATTCGTTGTGACCCTCGTACTAACGTAATCCTTGGAGTGGCTCCTGAGTTAGAGGCGTTTATTTCCCTTTCACAGATGAGGAGGCTCCGTTCAGGGAGGGTACTGAAGGGCCTTGCACTTCTGCCCATCTCAGGAAGATGGAAACTGCTGGATTGGGAAGAGCTCTTGCTTCAAAGGCACTAAAATGAAGTGGCAATGCTTGTGTGACTTGTTGAAAAACAGCTCTGGAGACCATAAATGTAATTCAGTATTTGAATGAAAACTTCTTACGAGGGTAGGGCAGTGGTTTCTGTAAATTCTCCAAACGCTACCGTTAAAACATTAGTGATCAAAGTCACTGGGGCACCTGGGTGGCTCAGCAGTTGAGTATCTGCCTTTGGCTCAGGTGGTGACCCTGGGGTCCAGGGATCGAGTCCTGCATTGGGCTCCCTGCATGGAGCCTGCTTCTCCCTCTGCCTGTGTCTCTGCCTCTTTCTCTGTTTCTCTCATGAATAAACAAATAAAATCTATTCTAAAAAAAAAGTCACCAAAAATTGCCAATTACCCTAACAGCGGTTATTTAAATTTATTGCCAATCACCCTAACAGTATATGGGATTTCTAAATATTCAAGTAGAAAAACAGCTGGTAAACGCACAACTGAATCAGCCCGGAGGCAACAGTTTTCGTTTTATTTTTATTCTCTATATTTTGAGTAATTATGATAATTAGAAAATTAGCTAATAAATTATGAACGATTAGAATAAAGAGTCTCTCATTACTATGTAAGCCAAGAAATGAACTATGAGCTGTAATGATCATTGTGATTGCCTGTTTTTAAAAAAATCTATTGTCCAATCTCTTTTATTTCGCGCTCCCTCCCCGTAGTGCAGGCTAACGCAGGCGCAGCAGGCCAAGGAGAAGAACAGGGAGGCTGCTGGGGCTTCCTGGGAAGGGGCTTCTTCCTTTCCCGAGAGGGAAGTACTCAGGGAAAGGTTGTGTCCTGGTTTGGGTCCTTCTGCCTTAACCGGGGCTGCGCGAGGCTGCGTTCCTGGGACTGTGGGGGCTACAGGTGACCAGGCTGGGCTGGAATGGAGAGCTGTCTCCCGCAGGACCGCCCTAGGCCTGAGCAGCCCCGGACTGTCTCTAAAGTCAGTGCACTGGTCAGGCCGGTCGCTGCGCGGGGCTAGTCTGTTTCCTGGGCTGAAAGCAGGACCCACTACCCTAAGCTGCGCGGCCGGCCTCCGCAGCGTCCCCCCAAACCGGTCCAAGGCAATGACGGGGTGCTTTCCAGGCTTCCCTCCAGGAGAGCGTCCCAAGGGGCGCAGGGCGGGGCATGCTGGCCTGGGGACGCCCCGGAGCCCCCGACCCTCGCCACGGGGATCTGCGCGCCTCTCCTGCCTTCACCGCCACCGGCCGCCGCGGAGCACCTCTGCTGTGGGGCCGGAGGGCGCGGGGGGTGCACGGCCGCGGGGGCGGGGAGCCGGAGGGTGCCGGGGGGCGGAGGGCGCGGGGGCCGGAGGGGGCGCGGGGGCCGGAGGGCGCGGGGGGTGCACGGCCGGGGGGCGGGGAGCCGGGGGTGCCGGGGGGCGGAGGGCGCGGGGGGCCGGAGGGGGCGCGGGGGCCGGAGGGCGCGGGGGGTGCACGGCCGCGGGGGCGGGGAGCCGGAGGGTGCCGGGGGGCGGGGGGCGCGGGGCCGGAGGGCGCGGGGGGTGCACGGCCGCGGGGGCGGGGAGCCGGAGGGTGCCGGGGGGCGGAGGGCGCGGGGGGCCGGAGGGGGCGCGGGGGCCGGAGGGCGCGGGGGGTGCACGGCCGCGGGGGCGGGGAGCCGGAGGGTGCCGGGGGGCGGGGGGGCGCGGGGGGCCGGAGGGCGCGGGGGGTGCACGGCCGCGGGGGCGGGGAGCCGGAGGGTGCCGGGGGCGGAGGGCGCGGGGGGCCGGAGGGGGCGCGGGGCCGGAGGGCGCGGGGGGTGCACGGCCGCGGGGGCGGGGAGCCGGAGGGTGCCGGGGGGCGGGGGGCGCGGGGGCCGGAGGGCGCGGGGGGTGCACGGCCGCGGGGGCGGGGAGCCGGAGGGTGCCGGGGGGCGGAGGGCGCGGGGGGCCGGAGGGGGCGCGGGGGCCGGAGGGCGCGGGGGGTGCACGGCCGCGGGGGCGGGGAGCCGGAGGGTGCCGGGGGGCGGGGGGCGCGGGGGCCGGAGGGCGCGGGGGGTGCACGGCCGCGGGGGCGGGGAGCCGGAGGGTGCCGGGGGGCGGGGGGCGCGGGGGCCGGAGGGCGCGGGGGGTGCACGGCCGCGGGGGCGGGGAGCCGGAGGGTGCCGGGGGGCGGAGGGCGCGGGGGGCCGGAGGGGGCGCGGGGGCCGGAGGGCGCGGGGGGTGCACGGCCGCGGGGGCGGGGAGCCGGAGGGTGCCGGGGGGCGGAGGGCGCGGGGGGCCGGAGGGGGCCGGAGGGCGTGGGGGGTGCACGGCCGCGGGCACCCGCCTCCCCTGGCTCCCACCAGCCCCCCGCCCCGCGTCCCCTCCTTAGGGGCCCTGCGCGCGCCGCCCCCTGCCCCTGCCCCTGCCCCTGCCCCTGCCCGCCCCTGCCCCGCCCCCCCGGCCGCCGGGCGGAACCGCCTTCCCGGCAGCCTCTCACCTGCGCGCCACCCTCCGCGCCGCCCAGCAGGTATTTCGGGGCGCGCGACCCCGAGGCCCTGGGGTCCCCTCCCGGCAGCCGTCCTGGCTAGCCACGG
The DNA here is from genome assembly GCF_053574225.1 of Canis aureus. Lineage (NCBI taxonomy): Eukaryota > Metazoa > Chordata > Mammalia > Carnivora > Canidae > Canis > Canis aureus. The sequence continues at coordinate 2,686 of NW_027554455.1, read as the reverse complement.
GGCGGGCCTGCGTCAGGACCCCCGCCCTCCGCCTCCGCCGCGGCGGACCCCCGCCGCCCCCCGGGACCCCTGTGCCCCCACCTCCGCCCCCGCCCCCGGGAACCTCCCCGCGCCCCGACCTCCCCACCCCCTCCCGGCCGGCCCCCCGCCCCCCGGGACCTCCCGCGCCCTCTGGCAGCCCCCCGCGCCCCCGACCTCCCCGCCGCCTCCCGGGACCTGCGCCCCCACCCCCGGGACCCCCGCGCCCCTGGAACGACCCCGCGCCCCACCTCCCCGCCAGGCCGCAGCCCCGTCCCGCGCCCCCGCCCCCTCCGGCCCTCTGTCCCCGCCTCCCCGCCAAGCCCCGTCCCCCCGCGTGTCCCAATGTCCCGCGCGCTCTCGCCGCGTCGCCCTCGGCCACCAGCCTCCTGAGCCCCGGGCTGACCCCCGCGCGGCCGCGGCCCGGCCCCGCCCCCGCCCAGGCCCCGCCCCCGCCCCGCCCAGGCCCCGCCCCCGGCAGCCCCCGGCCCCGCCCAGGCCCCGCAGGCCCCGCCCCGCGCGTCCCACGCACTCACGCACGGCGCGGGCCCGAGCACGTCGGCAGCGCGCATGCGCACATCGGGCCCCGCGCTTTTCGGAGGCTGCAGGTCGGCAGGGCGGCGGGGTCCGGGCGCGGGGCGGGGCGGGGCGGGGCGGGGGGCGCCGAGGGCGCAGGGCGGGGCGGGGCGGCGAGCGGACGGCGGCGCGGGGGGGTGCAGGCGGGCTCCGCGGGGCGGGCTGTGCGGGGGCTCCCGGCGCCCGCGGTTTGCGGAGGGCCCCTGGGGCGCGGCGGTCGGTGCTGCCCCGGGGCAGCTGCGGGGGGCACGGGGTCCCAGAGCAGCGCTGCCCCGGAGGCCCCGGCGGTCGGACCAGCCCAGGCTCTCCCGGAAAGCAGGGGACCACCTACACTGCAAACCCGAGAGGCAGTTCCCGTGTGTTCGCGGAGTCAGGCGCAGGGAATGCGGTGGCACCGTGACCGGGGCACGGGACGCCCTCCGGGGGCCGCGGAGACCTCGGGCCGCGGTGACCTCGGGCCGCGGTGCCCTCGGGGCTGCGGTGACCTCCGGCCGCGGTGACCTCGGGCCGCGGTGACCTCGGGGCTGTGGTGACCTCGGGCCGCGGTGCCCTCGGGGCTGCGGTGACCTCGGGCTGCGGTGACCTCGGGGCCGCGGTGCCCTCGGGGCTGCGGTGACCTCGGGCCGCGGTGCCCTCGGGGCTGCGGTGACCTCGGGCTGCGGTGACCTCGGGCCGCGGTGCCCTCGGGGCTGCGGTGACCTCGGGCCGCGGTGCCCTCGGGGCTGCGGTGACCTCGGGCTGCGGTGCCCTCGGGCCGCGGTGCCCTGGGGCACAAGGACGCCCTCCGCGGGGCCGCCGGGCAGGTGTTGGGCTGCTGGCGCGCACATGGGGGGGCAGACGGGGAGGTGCACTTCCAAGGAAACGGTGAAGGTGGAAAGGAAAGGAGGGTGTTCTGGGAGCCGCGATGGAGCGCTGAGCGCTGGGGTCCTCCCAGCATCGCGGGGGGAGGGGAGGGAGGAGGAGGAGGAGGCGGGCCTTCCTCCCCATGAGGAAGGTGGTTCCTGCGTTCCAGGTCACCTCCCAGTTCCTCGGTTCCAGGACTGCCCCGCAGAGTCTTAGAAACTAACATGGTGGAGTGGAAAGAAGGGCGAAAGGTTGTCAGAAGTCAGGTGTACTTTTGACTCGTTTATTTTTTATTTGTTTATTTTTAAAATTCACTTATTCATGAGAGACACAGAAGAGGCAGAGACCCAGGCAGAGGGAGAAGCAGGCTCCATGCAGGGAGCCCGAGGTGGGGCTCGATCCCAGGACCTGGGGGTCACATCCTGGGTGGAAGGCGCTGCTAAACCACTGAGCTTCCTGGGCTGCCCCTTTTGACTCATGTAATTCAGCTTTATCACTTAAAGCAAAGGAGAACCTTCCTGGGCCCTTCATTTTTTGTCTCCTTATAGGAGACACGGCTGTATTACGTGTGTACTAAAAGAACTTACGGATTGCTGATTAACAGGCAATTTGGGAGGTAGATTTGATTTGATTTGATTTGATTTGATTTTATATTTTATTATTTATTTTAAAATATTTATTTATTCATGAGAGACACAGAGAGTGAGAGAGGCAGAGACACAGGCAGAGGGAGAAGCAGGCTCCATGCGGGGAGCCCAATGCAGGACTCGTTCCCGGGATCCCAGGACCACGCCCTGGGCCGAAGGTGACGCTAACCACTGAGCAACCCGGGCTGCCTGGGAGGTAGATCTTAAAGTACACGAGTTCTTGGTTCCTGCAACACTCCTTCATCGCAGTACGCCTAGGAAACTTGGGACGTTTTCTTACGCATCCTTTTGTGGATCGAGAGGTACAGTCCAGACACCCAGCAATATAATCACAATCACCTAAAATTCTGGTAAAATAATTCAACTTAATGTAAGGAAGCTTATAAAAAGAAGTTGAGAGAAGGACCCTAAACTAAAAGCACCTTGGTAGCAGACTGTTGAGACCTAGTGTTTATACTTGAGCAGATTTGTTTTCATGTTTCATTCATAATGACAGTTTCATTTTTTAAAAGATTTTATTTATTCATAAGAGACAGGCAGAGACACAGGCAGAGGGAGAAGCAGGCCCCGTGCGGGGGGCAGGATGCAGGACTCAATCCCAG
>NW_027554454.1:0-30456 GCF_053574225.1 Canis aureus | reverse complement strand
ACAAAATTTTAATGTAAATTTAAAATATAGTCTAAGAAGGTACAGCTTCTTAGAATCAGGATACAACCTTTATTAGAGAGTATATACTAACATCACCATAGTTGGCTTAAAAGCAGCCACCAATTGAGAAAGCGTTCCAGCTCAACAAACAATATAACTTAATCCCAATCATATTACATCAACTCCTAATTATACCTCCTGGGCCATTCTATTTAAATATAGAAGCAACAATGCTAGTATGAGTAACAAGAACTATTTTCTCCCCGCATAAGCTTATATCAGAAACGGATAGACCACTGATAGTTAACAATCTGATAATATCAACCCAAAAATGAAATACTTATCTACCCTATTGTTAACCCAACACAGGCATGCATTTAAGGAAAGATTAAAAGGAGTAAAAGGAACTCGGCAAACACAAACCCCGCCTGTTTACCAAAAACATCACCTCCAGCATTTCTAGTATTGGAGGCACTGCCTGCCCAGTGACACTTGTTTAACGGCCGCGGTATCCTGACCGTGCAAAGGTAGCATAATCATTTGTTCTCTAAATAAGGACTTGTATGAATGGCCACACGAGGGTTTAACTGTCTCTTATTCCCAATCAGTGAAATTGACCTTCCCGTGAAGAGGCGGGAATGCCACAATAAGACGAGAAGACCCTATGGAGCTTTAATTAACTAACCCAAACTTATGGATACTAAATACCTACAAGGCATAACATTACACCATTATTGTGGGTTAGCAATTTAGGTTGGGGTGACCTCGGAATATAAAAAAACTCCCGAGTGATTAAAATTTAGACCCACAAGTCAAAATATAACATCACTTATTGATCCAATAATTTTTGATCAACGGAACAAGTTACCCTAGGGATAACAGCGCAATCCTATTCAAGAGTCCATATCGACAATAGGGTTTACGACCTCGATGTTGGATCAGGACATCCTAATGGTGCAGCAGCTATTAAGGGTTCGTTTGTTCAACGATTAAAGTCCTACGTGATCTGAGTTCAGACCGGAGTAATCCAGGTCGGTTTCTATCTATTATATAACCTCCCCCAGTACGAAAGGACAAGGGATGTAAGGCCTACCTCACAAAGGCGCCTTAAAACTAATAGATGAAGTCAACTCAATCTAACCAGTTTATCTCCTCATAAGCCCGAGAAAAGGGGCTTTGTTAGGGTGGCAGAGCCCGGTAACTGCGTAAAACTTAAACCTTTATTATCAGAGGTTCAATTCCTCTCCCTAACAAAATGTTCTTTATCAACATTATCTCTCTTATCATCCCAATCCTTCTTGCCGTAGCCTTCCTCACCCTCGTTGAACGAAAAGTCTTAGGCTACATACAACTTCGAAAAGGGCCTAATATCGTAGGCCCCTACGGCCTCCTTCAACCAATCGCAGATGCAGTAAAACTCTTCACAAAAGAACCTCTACGACCACTTACATCCTCCATATCAATATTCATTCTAGCCCCCATTCTAGCTCTATCACTAGCCCTAACTATATGAATCCCTCTCCCAATGCCCTACCCACTCATTAATATAAACTTAGGAGTCCTATTCATACTAGCAATATCAAGTCTCGCCGTATACTCCATCCTTTGGTCAGGATGAGCCTCAAACTCCAAATACGCTCTAATCGGAGCCCTCCGAGCAGTAGCTCAAACAATCTCATATGAAGTAACACTAGCAATCATTCTCCTATCAGTCCTCCTAATAAACGGGTCATTTACACTATCCACACTAATTATCACCCAAGAACATATATGACTAATCTTTCCGGCCTGGCCCCTAGCCATGATATGATTCATTTCTACTCTAGCAGAAACTAACCGAGCCCCCTTCGACTTAACTGAAGGAGAATCCGAACTAGTTTCTGGATTTAACGTAGAGTATGCAGCGGGTCCTTTTGCCCTATTCTTTCTAGCAGAGTACGCAAATATCATTATAATAAATATCCTCACAACAATTCTATTCTTCGGTGCATTCCACAACCCATTTATACCAGAACTCTACTCTATTAACTTCACTATAAAAACCCTCTTACTAACTATCTGCTTCCTATGAATTCGAGCATCATACCCTCGATTCCGCTATGATCAATTAATACACTTATTGTGAAAAAATTTTCTACCCCTAACTTTAGCCCTATGCATATGACATGTTGCCTTACCCATTATTACCGCGAGTATCCCACCCCAAACATAAGAAATATGTCTGATAAAAGAGTTACTTTGATAGAGTAAATAATAGAGGTTTAAATCCTCTTATTTCTAGAATAATAGGCTTCGAACCTAATCTTAAGAATTCAAAGATCTTCGTGCTACCAAACTTACACTATATTCTACAGTAAGGTCAGCTAAATTAAGCTATCGGGCCCATACCCCGAAAATGTTGGTTTATACCCTTCCCGTACTAATAAAACCCCCTATTCTCACTATTATTATAGCAACTATCATGGCAGGGACCATAATCGTCATACTAAGCTCGCACTGATTACTGATCTGAATTGGATTCGAAATAAACATGCTAGCCATCATCCCTATCCTCATAAAAAAGTATAATCCACGAGCCATAGAAGCCTCTACAAAATATTTTCTTACACAAGCTACTGCCTCAATATTACTAATAATAGGAGTCACCATTAACCTTCTTTACTCCGGCCAATGAGTAATCTCAAAAATCTCAAACCCCATCGCATCCATCATAATAACCACCGCCCTAACAATAAAACTAGGCCTATCTCCATTCCACTTCTGAGTTCCCGAAGTAGCACAAGGAGTAACACTTATATCAGGAATAATCCTACTAACATGACAAAAAATCGCACCTATATCCATCCTATATCAAATCTCCCCATCAATTAACACCAACCTTCTTATACTAATAGCCCTCGCATCCGTTCTAGTAGGAGGCTGAGGCGGACTAAATCAAACTCAACTACGAAAAATCATAGCATACTCCTCCATTGCCCACATAGGCTGAATAGCCGCTATCATTATTTACAACCCTACAATAATAATCCTAAACTTAACTTTATATATTCTAATAACACTATCTACCTTCATACTATTCATATTAAACTCATCCACCACAACCTTATCCTTATCCCACATATGAAATAAATTTCCCCTAATCACCTCCATAATCTTAATCTTAATATTATCCCTAGGAGGACTACCCCCATTATCTGGCTTCATCCCTAAATGAATAATTATTCAAGAATTAACAAAAAATAACATAATTATTATTCCAACACTAATAGCCATCACCGCTCTACTTAACTTATATTTCTACCTGCGACTCACATATAGCACCGCACTTACCATATTCCCGTCCACAAATAACATAAAAATAAAATGACAATTCGAGTACACAAAAAAGGCAACCCTACTACCCCCCTTAATCATTATCTCAACTATACTACTCCCGCTAACACCTATATTATCAGTCTTGGACTAGGAGTTTAGGTTAGACCAGACCAAGAGCCTTCAAAGCTCTAAGCAAGTGCTATACACTTAACCCCTGACCAAATCACCTCTAAGGGCTGCAAGAATCTATCTTACATCAATTGAATGCAAATCAAACACTTTAATTAAGCTAAGCCCTCCCTAGATTGGTGAGCTTCTACCTCACGAAATTTTAGTTAACAGCTAAATACCCTAGTAACTGGCTTCAATCTACCTTCTCCCGCCGCGTAGAAAAAAAAGGCGGGAGAAGCCCCGGCGGCGTCTAGGCTGCTTCTTTGAATTTGCAATTCAATATGAAAATTCACCACAGAGCTTGGCAAAAAGAGGACTTAAACCTCTATTTTTAGATTTACAGTCTAATGCTTTTATCAGCCATTTTACCTATGTTCATTAACCGATGACTGTTCTCTACTAATCACAAAGATATTGGTACTTTATACTTACTATTTGGAGCATGAGCCGGCATAGTAGGCACTGCCTTGAGCCTCCTCATCCGAGCCGAACTAGGTCAGCCCGGTACTTTACTAGGCGACGATCAAATTTATAACGTCGTCGTAACCGCCCATGCTTTCGTAATAATCTTCTTCATAGTCATGCCCATTATAATTGGGGGCTTTGGAAACTGACTAGTGCCATTAATAATTGGTGCTCCGGACATGGCATTCCCCCGAATAAATAACATGAGCTTCTGACTTCTTCCTCCATCTTTTCTTCTACTATTAGCATCTTCTATGGTAGAAGCAGGTGCAGGAACGGGGTGGACCGTTTACCCCCCACTGGCTGGCAATCTGGCCCATGCAGGAGCATCCGTTGATCTTACAATTTTCTCCTTACATTTAGCCGGAGTCTCTTCTATTTTAGGGGCAATTAATTTCATTACTACTATTATCAACATAAAACCCCCTGCAATATCCCAGTATCAAACCCCCCTATTTGTATGATCAGTACTAATTACAGCAGTTCTACTCCTACTATCCCTGCCTGTACTGGCTGCTGGAATTACAATACTTTTAACAGACCGTAATCTTAATACGACATTTTTCGATCCCGCTGGAGGAGGAGACCCTATCCTATATCAACACTTATTCTGATTCTTCGGACATCCTGAAGTTTACATTCTTATCCTGCCAGGGTTCGGAATAATTTCTCACATTGTCACTTACTACTCAGGGAAAAAAGAGCCTTTCGGCTATATAGGAATAGTATGGGCAATAATATCTATTGGGTTTTTAGGCTTTATCGTATGAGCTCACCATATGTTTACTGTAGGAATAGACGTAGACACACGAGCATACTTCACATCCGCCACTATAATTATCGCTATTCCAACAGGAGTAAAAGTATTTAGTTGACTGGCAACACTTCACGGAGGCAATATTAAATGATCTCCAGCTATGCTATGAGCTTTAGGGTTTATTTTCTTATTCACAGTAGGCGGGCTAACAGGCATTGTCCTAGCTAATTCGTCCTTAGACATCGTTCTTCATGATACGTATTATGTTGTAGCTCATTTTCACTATGTGCTCTCAATGGGAGCAGTTTTTGCCATTATGGGAGGATTTGCCCACTGATTCCCCTTATTCTCAGGTTATACTCTTAACGATACTTGAGCAAAGATTCACTTTACAATTATATTTGTGGGAGTAAATATAACTTTCTTCCCTCAGCATTTCCTAGGTTTATCCGGAATACCTCGTCGGTACTCTGACTATCCAGATGCATATACCACCTGAAATACCGTCTCCTCTATAGGATCGTTTATCTCGCTTACAGCGGTGATGCTTATAATTTTTATAATCTGAGAGGCCTTTGCATCCAAACGAGAAGTTGCTATAGTAGAACTTACTACAACTAATATTGAATGACTACATGGATGTCCCCCTCCATATCACACGTTCGAAGAACCTACATATGTAATCCAAAAATAAGAAAGGAAGGAATCGAACCCCCTAAAATTGGTTTCAAGCCAATGTCATAACCACTATGTCTTTCTCAATCAGGAGGTATTAGTAAAATATTACATAACTTTGTCAAGGTTAAATTATAGGTGAAACCCCTATATACCTCTATGGCGTACCCATTTCAACTCGGATTACAGGACGCAACCTCCCCTATTATAGAGGAGCTACTTCATTTTCATGACCATACACTAATAATTGTATTCTTAATCAGTTCTTTAGTTCTCTACATCATTTCCCTAATATTGACTACAAAATTAACTCATACAAGCACAATAGACGCACAGGAAGTAGAAACAGTATGAACTATCCTACCCGCCATTATCCTAATCCTAATCGCTCTACCTTCCCTCCGAATCCTTTATATAATAGACGAAATCAATAACCCCTCTTTAACCGTGAAAACAATAGGCCACCAATGATACTGAAGCTATGAATATACTGATTATGAAGACTTAAACTTTGACTCCTACATAATCCCAACACAAGAATTAAAGCCAGGAGAACTCCGACTATTAGAAGTAGACAACCGAGTTGTCCTCCCAATAGAAATAACCATCCGAATACTTATTTCTTCAGAAGACGTTTTGCATTCATGAGCTGTTCCATCACTAGGTCTAAAAACTGACGCTATTCCAGGACGACTAAACCAAACCACCCTTATAGCCATACGACCGGGACTGTATTATGGCCAGTGCTCTGAAATCTGCGGATCTAACCATAGCTTTATACCCATTGTTCTTGAAATAGTCCCCCTATCTTATTTTGAAACCTGATCTGCCTTAATAGTATAACCTAGACTAGACTTACTCATTAAGAAGCTATAAAGCATTAACCTTTTAAGTTAAAGACTGGGAGTTTTAACCTCCCCTTAATGAAATGCCACAGCTAGACACATCCACCTGATTTATTATAATCTTTTCAATATTTCTCACCCTCTTCATTCTATTCCAACTAAAAATTTCAAATCACCACTACCCGGAAAACCCAATAACCAAGTCTACTAAAATCACTAGTCAACATAATCCTTGAGAAAACAAATGAACGAAAATTTATTCGCCTCTTTCGCTGCCCCCTCAATAATAGGTCTCCCTATTGTAGTACTGATCGTCATATTCCCTTCCATTTTATTCCCAGCACCCAATCGCCTAATCAATAATCGGTTAATCTCCATTCAGCAATGATTAATTCAATTAACATCAAAACAAATACTAGCAATTCATAATCAAAAGGGACGAACCTGAGCTCTCATACTTATATCACTAATTCTATTCATTGGTTCAACTAACCTACTTGGACTACTACCCCACTCATTTACGCCCACGACACAACTCTCTATAAACCTCGGAATAGCAATCCCCCTATGAGCAGGGACAGTAATTACCGGTTTCCGCTATAAGACCAAAGCATCCTTGGCACACTTTCTACCCCAAGGCACCCCTCTTCCCCTAATTCCAATACTAGTAATCATCGAAACTATTAGTCTATTCATTCAACCCATAGCTCTAGCCGTTCGATTAACCGCCAATATTACTGCAGGACACCTCCTAATCCATTTGATTGGAGGGGCTACCTTAGCTCTTATTAATATTAGCGCGACCACAGCTTTCATCACTTTTATTATTTTAATTCTATTTACGATTCTAGAGTTTGCTGTTGCCTTAATTCAAGCCTATGTCTTTACCTTACTAGTAAGTCTATACTTACATGACAACACCTAATGACCCACCAAACTCACGCTTACCATATAGTTAACCCAAGCCCATGACCGCTAACAGGAGCCCTTTCTGCCCTTCTTATAACATCGGGTCTTATCATATGATTTCACTATAACTCAATATCCCTACTTACATTAGGATTCACAACCAACCTGCTAACCATATACCAGTGATGACGAGATGTGATCCGAGAAGGCACATTCCAAGGACATCACACCCCTATTGTACAAAAAGGACTACGGTACGGAATAGTTCTTTTTATTGTATCAGAAGTATTTTTCTTTGCAGGCTTCTTTTGAGCCTTTTACCATTCCAGCCTAGCCCCTACTCCTGAACTTGGAGGTTGCTGACCTCCCACCGGCATTATTCCTCTTAACCCACTAGAAGTTCCTCTACTCAACACCTCAGTCCTCCTAGCCTCCGGAGTATCTATTACTTGAGCCCATCATAGTTTAATAGAAGGCAATCGTAAACACATACTTCAAGGCCTATTTATTACAATCTCCTTAGGCGTATATTTTACACTATTACAGGCCTCCGAATACTACGAGACATCTTTTACAATCTCCGACGGAGTGTACGGATCTACCTTTTTTATAGCTACTGGGTTTCACGGACTACATGTAATTATTGGCTCCACATTCCTTATCGTGTGCTTTCTCCGACAACTATACTACCACTTCACATCAAACCACCACTTCGGATTTGAAGCCGCTGCATGATATTGACACTTTGTTGATGTAGTCTGACTATTCTTATATGTATCTATTTATTGATGAGGATCCTATTTCTTTAGTATAACTAGTACAATTGACTTCCAATCAGTTAGCTCCAGATCAACCTGGAAAGAAGTAATAAACGTAATACTAACCTTGATAACTAATGTAACCCTAGCGTCCTTACTTGTACTAATCGCATTCTGACTTCCCCAACTAAATATTTATACAGACAAGACAAGCCCCTACGAATGTGGTTTTGACCCCATGGGATCTGCTCGCCTACCTTTCTCTATAAAATTCTTCCTAGTTGCCATCACATTCCTGCTTTTCGACCTAGAAATCGCACTCCTACTCCCACTTCCCTGAGCGTCACAAACCAACAAGTTGACAACAATACTTATCATAGCACTCCTACTAATCTCCCTCCTAGCTGCAAGCCTAGCGTACGAATGAACCGAAAAGGGGCTAGAATGAACCGAATATGATAATTAGTTTAAGCCAAAACAAATGATTTCGACTCATTAGATTATGATTTATCTCATAATTATCATATGTCCATAGTATATATTAATATCTTTCTGGCATTCATTCTTTCTCTAATAGGTATACTTGTTTATCGATCACACCTAATATCATCGCTACTATGCTTAGAGGGCATAATATTATCACTATTTGTAATAATATCTGTAACTATTCTCAACAACCACCTTACATTAGCCAGCATGATACCAATCGTACTACTAGTATTTGCTGCCTGCGAAGCAGCATTAGGACTATCTCTACTAGTTATAGTATCTAACACCTACGGGACTGATTACGTACAAAACCTAAACCTCTTACAATGCTAAAAATTATCATCCCCACTATCATACTGATCCCCCTTACATGAGTATCAAAGCCTAACATAATCTGAATTAACACGACAACATATGGTTTGCTAATCAGCTTAATCAGCTTATTCTACCTGAATCAACCAAATGATAATACATTGAACCCCTCCTTAATATTTTTCTCTGACTCCCTATCAGCACCGCTACTAGCACTTACAACATGACTTCTACCCCTTATACTTATAGCAAGCCAACACCATTTATCAAAAGAACCCTTAACTCGAAAAAAACTATATATTTCAATACTGATTCTTCTCCAGTTGTTCCTAATTATAACTTTCACCGCCTCTGAACTTATCTTCTTTTACATCCTATTTGAGGCAACACTAATCCCAACCCTGATCATTATTACCCGATGGGGGAATCAAACTGAACGACTAAACGCAGGGCTCTACTTCTTATTTTATACTTTAATAGGATCTCTCCCACTCCTAGTAGCTCTCCTTTACATCCACAATTTCATGGGCTCCCTAAATTTTCTCATAATTCAATACTGAATTCAACCTCTGCCAAACTCCTGATCTAATGTTTTCTTATGATTGGCATGCATGATAGCATTCATAGTAAAGATACCTCTATACGGCCTCCACTTGTGACTACCAAAAGCACACGTAGAGGCCCCTATTGCCGGCTCCATGGTACTTGCCGCCGTACTCCTGAAATTAGGAGGCTATGGCATGATACGAATTACAACCCTACTAAACCCCCTGACCAACTTCATAGCGTATCCTTTCATAATATTATCTCTATGAGGCATAATCATAACAAGCTCTATCTGTCTCCGTCAAACAGATCTAAAATCCCTAATTGCATACTCCTCAGTTAGTCATATGGCACTCGTTATTGTAGCGGTTCTTATTCAAACACCATGAAGTTATATAGGTGCAACAGCCCTAATAATTGCCCATGGTTTAACATCCTCGATGCTATTCTGCTTAGCCAACTCCAATTACGAACGAATCCATAGCCGTACTATGATTCTCGCACGAGGACTTCAAACCCTCCTTCCCCTGATAGCAGCCTGATGGTTATTAGCAAGCCTCACAAATCTGGCTCTTCCTCCAACAATTAATCTTATCGGAGAACTATTTGTAGTGATATCCTCATTCTCATGATCCAACATTACTATTATTCTAATAGGAATTAACATCACCATCACTGCCCTATACTCACTTTATATACTAATCACCACACAGCGTGGTAAATATTCCCACCATATCAAAAATATCAAACCGTCATTCACACGAGAAAATGCCCTAATAACCTTGCATCTACTGCCTCTACTCCTCCTATCCCTTAACCCTAAAATTATTCTCGGTCCCATCTACTGTAAGCATAGTTTAACAAAAACATTAGATTGTGAATCTAATAATAAAAGCTCAAACCTTTTTGCTTACCGAAAAAGTACTGCAAGAACTGCTAACTCATGCTCCCATGTATAAGAACATGGCTTTTTCAACTTTTATAGGATAGAAGTAATCCATTGGTCTTAGGAACCAAAAAATTGGTGCAACTCCAAATAAAAGTAATAAATATATTTACTTCATGCATAATCACAGCTCTAGTCATTCTTACTTTGCCCATCATTATAACCTCTACTAAACTCTACAAAAATAAGCTATACCCATACTATGTAAAAACCGCTACTTCTTACGCATTCATAATTAGCATAATTCCCACAATAATATTCATCTACTCAGGACAGGAAACAATTGTTTCAAACTGACATTGAATAACAATCCAGACCATAAAACTATCCATGAGTTTTAAATTAGACTACTTCTCAATAATCTTTGTGCCCGTAGCCCTTTTTGTCACGTGGTCTATTATAGAGTTTTCTATATGATATATACACTCCGATCCTTATATTAACCGATTTTTCAAGTATCTTCTCTTATTTCTTATTACTATAATAGTCTTAGTCACCGCAAACAACATATTCCAACTATTCATTGGCTGAGAAGGAGTTGGCATTATATCATTTTTACTTATTGGATGATGATACGGCCGAACCGATGCAAATACAGCTGCCCTACAAGCTATCCTCTATAACCGTATTGGAGATGTAGGCTTCATTATAACCATAGCATGGTTTCTATTGAACTTAAACACATGAGACCTTCAACAAATCTTTATTACAACAAACGATAATTTTAATTTGCCGCTACTTGGCTTACTATTAGCAGCTACCGGTAAATCTGCTCAATTCGGCTTACATCCCTGACTCCCCTCAGCCATAGAAGGCCCCACTCCTGTATCAGCCCTACTTCACTCAAGCACAATAGTTGTAGCAGGAGTATTTCTTCTTATCCGCTTTCATCCACTAATAGAGCATAATCAAACTATTCAAACCCTCACTTTATGCTTAGGGGCTATTACTACACTATTTACTGCAATCTGCGCTCTTACACAGAACGATATCAAAAAAATTGTAGCGTTCTCTACCTCAAGCCAACTAGGCCTAATAATAGTAACAATTGGCATTAACCAGCCTTACCTAGCCTTCTTACACATCTGCACTCACGCATTTTTTAAAGCTATGTTATTCATATGTTCAGGGTCAATTATCCACAGCCTAAACGATGAACAAGACATTCGAAAGATAGGTGGCCTATTTAAAGTCCTTCCCTTCACCACAACTTCCCTGATTGTCGGAAGCCTCGCATTAACAGGCATACCTTTCCTTACAGGATTCTACTCCAAAGACCTGATCATCGAGTCCGCTAACACGTCGAATACCAACGCCTGAGCCCTCTTAATTACACTCGTTGCCACATCCCTAACCGCTGCCTACAGCACCCGAATTATATTCTTCGCTCTACTAGGCCAGCCCCGCTTCTCCCCTATAATCCTTATCAACGAGAATAATCCTCTCCTAATTAACTCTATTAAACGACTCCTTATCGGAAGTGTATTTGCAGGATACATTATCTCCCACAGCATCACACCCACCACCATCCCACAGATAACTATGCCTCATTATCTAAAAATGATAGCCCTTGCAGTAACTATCTTGGGTTTCATCCTGGCACTAGAACTAAACCTTACCATACAAGGACTCAAATTTAACTATCCATCTAATTACTTTAAATTTTCCACCCTCCTTGGCTATTATCCAACCATTATGCACCGCCTCACACCTAAAACAAGTTTAACCATCAGCCAGAAATCAGCATCTATACTTCTGGACTCCATCTGACTAGAAAACATCCTACCCAAATCAATCTCGTATTTCCAAATAAAATCTTCTACCCTTATTTCAAATCAAAAGGGTCTCATCAAGCTCTATTTCCTATCGTTCATACTAACTATAATTCTCAGCCTACTAATCCTTAATTACCACGGGTAACTTCCATGATAACCAACACACCAGTTAACAGCGACCAACCTGTAACAATCACCAACCAGGTTCCATAACTATATAAAGCCGCAATACCCATAGCCTCTTCACTAAAAAACCCAGAGTCCCCCGTATCATAAATTACCCAATCCCCTATTCCATTAAACTTTAATACTACCTCCACCTCATCATCCTTCAAAATATAGCAAGCAGTCAACAACTCAGACAATAGACCAGTAATAAAAGCCGCTAGAACAGCCTTATTTGAAACTCACACCTCAGGGTATTGCTCAGTAGCCATAGCAGTTGTATAACCAAATACTACTAATATACCCCCCAAATAAATTAAAAACACTATCAGCCCTAAAAAAGAACCCCCAAAATTCAGAACAATCGCACAACCAATCCCACCGCTAATAATTAGCACAAGCCCACCATAAATAGGAGATGGTTTAGTGGCAAAACCCACAAAACTCATCACAAAAACGATACTTAAAATAAATACAATGTATGTTATCATTATTCCTACATGGAATTTAACCATGACTAATGACATGAAAAATCATCGTTGTATTTCAACTATAAGAACATTAATGACCAACATTCGAAAAACCCACCCACTAGCCAAAATTGTCAACAATTCATTCATTGACCTCCCAGCGCCATCTAACATCTCTGCTTGATGGAATTTCGGGTCCTTATTAGGAGTATGCTTGATTCTACAGATTCTAACAGGTTTATTTCTAGCTATACACTACACATCGGACACGGCCACAGCTTTTTCATCGGTCACCCACATCTGTCGAGACGTTAACTACGGCTGAATTATCCGCTATATACATGCAAATGGCGCTTCCATATTCTTCATCTGCCTATTCATACATGTGGGACGAGGCCTATACTATGGATCCTATGTATTCATAGAAACATGAAACATTGGAATTGTACTACTATTCGCAACCATAGCCACAGCATTCATAGGCTATGTACTGCCGTGAGGACAAATATCATTTTGAGGGGCAACTGTAATCACTAACCTTCTCTCCGCCATCCCCTATATCGGAACCAACTTAGTAGAGTGAATCTGAGGTGGCTTCTCAGTAGACAAAGCAACCTTAACACGATTCTTTGCATTTCATTTTATCTTTCCATTCATCATCGCAGCTCTAGCAATAGTACACCTCCTATTTCTACACGAAACCGGATCCAACAACCCCTCAGGAATCACATCAGACTCAGACAAAATTCCGTTTCACCCCTACTACACAATTAAAGATATCCTAGGAATCCTACTCCTGCTCCTAGTCTTAATATCACTAGTTTTATTTTCACCAGACCTATTAGGAGATCCAGACAACTACACCCCTGCAAACCCCCTAAACACCCCTCCACATATCAAACCTGAATGATACTTCCTATTCGCCTATGCCATCCTACGATCTATCCCTAATAAATTAGGAGGTGTACTCGCCCTAGTATTCTCCATCCTAATTTTAGCATTCATTCCATTCCTCCACACATCTAAGCAACGCAGTATAATATTCCGACCCCTCAGCCAATGCCTATTCTGACTTTTAGTCGCCGATCTTCTCACTTTAACTTGGATTGGAGGACAGCCAGTTGAACACCCTTTCATCATTATCGGACAGGTCGCCTCAATTCTATATTTCACCATCCTATTGATTCTAATGCCAACAATTAGCGTTATCGAAAATAATCTTCTAAAATGAAGAGTCTTTGTAGTATAATCATTACCTTGGTCTTGTAAACCAAAAATGGAGAGTAGTCGCCCTCCCTAAGACTCAAGGAAGAAGCTCTTGCTCCACCATCAGCACCCAAAGCTGAAATTCTTCTTAAACTATTCCCTGACACCCCCTACATTCATATATTGGACCACCTCTACTGTGCTATGTCAGTATCTCCAAAAAATCCTTCTTTCCCTCCCCTATGTACGTCGTGCATTAATGGCTTGCCCCATGCATATAAGCATGTACATGATATTATATCTTTACATAGGACATGTCTAGTCCAATTCCACAACCCATTGATCCTCAACAGTAACTAGATGCATATCACTTAGTCCAATAAGGGCTTAATCACCATGCCTCGAGAAACCATCAATCCTTGCCTGTAATGTCACTCTTCTCGCTCCGGGCCCATGCTAATGTGGGGGTTACTATCATGAAACTATACCTGGCATCTGGTTCTTACCTCAGGGCCATGACTCTATTTATTCCAATCCTACTAATTCTCGCAAATGGGACATCTCGATGGACTAGTGACTAATCAGCCCATGATCACACATAACTGTGGTGTCATGCATTTGGTATCTTTTATTTTTAGGGGGGGAATCTGCTATCACTCATCTATGACCGCAACGGCACTAACTCTAACTTATCTTCTGCTCTCAGGGAATATGCCCGTCGCGGCCCTAATGCAGTCAAATAACTTGTAGCTGGACTTATTCATTATCATTTATCAACTCACGCATAAAATCAAGGTGCTATTCAGTCAATGGTTTCAGGACATATAATTCTAGGACACACGTGTGTACACGTACGTACACGTACGTACACGTGTGTACACGTACGTACACGTGTGTACACGTACGTACACGTGTGTACACGTACGTACACGTGTGTACACGTACGTACACGTGTGTACACGTACGTACACGTGTGTACACGTACGTACACGTGTGTACACGTACGTACACGTGTGTACACGTACGTACACGTGTGTACACGTACGTACACGTGTGTACACGTACGTACACGTACGTACACGTACGTACACGTGTGTACACGTACGTACACGTGTGTACACGTACGTACACGTGTGTACACGTACGTACACGCGCAAGACATTAAGTTAACTTATACAAACCCCCCTTACCCCCCATAAACTCATGTCATCTATTATACACTTATTTATGTCCTGCCAAACCCCAAAAACAGGACTAAGTGCATACAATACTCACAAGCTTTATTTAAATTGTATACAAATGTATTGCTACTCTAGTTAACTTAACACAACAGTCTTACACGCATTCGATCTCGTGGTCTATCTATAGATAGCATCCCCTTTTTTTTTCCTCTCATATTTACTATGTATTTTATTTATTATACACACTACAATTTCAGTATAAGTTAATGTAGCTTAATTAATAAAGCAAGGCACTGAAAATGCCAAGATGAGTCGCACGACTCCATAAACACAAAGGTTTGGTCCTAGCCTTCCTATTAGTTCTTAGTAGACTTACACATGCAAGTCTCCACGCCCCAGTGAGAATGCCCTTAAAATCAGCAGTGATCTAAAGGAGCAGGTATCAAGCACACTCTTAAGTAGCTCATAACACCTTGCTAAGCCACACCCCCACGGGATACAGCAGTGATAAAAATTAAGCCATAAACGAAAGTTTGACTAAGCCATACTAAAAAGGGTTGGTAAATTTCGTGCCAGCCACCGCGGTCATACGATTAACCCAAACTAATAGGCCCACGGCGTAAAGCGTGTTTAAGATACCTTTGCACTAAAGTTAAAACTTAACTAAGCCGTAAAAAGCTACAGTTACCATAAAATAGACCACGAAAGTGACTTTATAATAATCTGACTACACGATAGCTAAGACCCAAACTGGGATTAGATACCCCACTATGCTTAGCCCTAAACATAGATAATTTTACAACAAAATAATTCGCCAGAGGACTACTAGCAATAGCTTAAAACTCAAAGGACTTGGCGGTGCTTTATATCCCTCTAGAGGAGCCTGTTCTATAATCGATAAACCCCGATAAACCTCACCACCCTTTGCTAATTCAGTCTATATACCGCCATCTTCAGCAAACCCTCAAAAGGTAGAACAAACCCTCAAAAGGTAGAATAGTAAGCACAATCATTTTACATAAAAAAGTTAGGTCAAGGTGTAACTTATGGGGTGGGAAGAAATGGGCTACATTTTCTACCCAAGAACATTCCACGAACGTTTTTATGAAATTAAAAACTGAAGGAGGATTTAGTAGTAAATTAAGAATAGAGAGCTTAATTGAATAGGGCCATGAAGCACGCACACACCGCCCGTCACCCTCCTCAAGTAATAAGACACAACCATAACCATATTAACTTAACTAAGACACAAGAGGAGACAAGTCGTAACAAGGTAAGCATACCGGAAGGTGTGCTTGGATTAATCAAAGTGTAGCTTAACTAAAGCGTCTGGCCTACACCCAGAAGATTTCATTACTTATGACCACTTTGAACAAAAGCTAGCCCAACTAACCCCAAACTTAAGTATCACAGACATATAAAGTAAAACATTTAGTTAAATAATAAAAGTATAGGAGATAGAAATTTTAATTGGAGCGATAGAGATAGTACCGTAAGGGAATGATGAAAGACATCTTAACAGTATTAAACAGCAAAGATTACCCCTTTTACCTTTTGCATAATGAACTAGCCAGAAACGACTTAACAAAGAGAACTTAAGCTAAGCTCCCCGAAACCAGACGAGCTACCCATAAACAATCTAAAAGGATCAACTCATCTATGTAGCAAAATAGTGAGAAGATTTGTGGGTAGAGGTGAAAAGCCTAACGAGCCTGGTGATAGCTGGTTGCCCACAAACAGAATTTTAGTTCAACTTTAAATTTACCTAAAAAAAACAAAATTTTAATGTAAATTTAAAATATAGTCTAAGAAGGTACAGCTTCTTAGAATCAGGATACAACCTTTATTAGAGAGTATATACTAACATCACCATAGTTGGCTTAAAAGCAGCCACCAATTGAGAAAGCGTTCCAGCTCAACAAACAATATAACTTAATCCCAATCATATTACATCAACTCCTAATTATACCTCCTGGGCCATTCTATTTAAATATAGAAGCAACAATGCTAGTATGAGTAACAAGAACTATTTTCTCCCCGCATAAGCTTATATCAGAAACGGATAGACCACTGATAGTTAACAATCTGATAATATCAACCCAAAAATGAAATACTTATCTACCCTATTGTTAACCCAACACAGGCATGCATTTAAGGAAAGATTAAAAGGAGTAAAAGGAACTCGGCAAACACAAACCCCGCCTGTTTACCAAAAACATCACCTCCAGCATTTCTAGTATTGGAGGCACTGCCTGCCCAGTGACACTTGTTTAACGGCCGCGGTATCCTGACCGTGCAAAGGTAGCATAATCATTTGTTCTCTAAATAAGGACTTGTATGAATGGCCACACGAGGGTTTAACTGTCTCTTATTCCCAATCAGTGAAATTGACCTTCCCGTGAAGAGGCGGGAATGCCACAATAAGACGAGAAGACCCTATGGAGCTTTAATTAACTAACCCAAACTTATGGATACTAAATACCTACAAGGCATAACATTACACCATTATTGTGGGTTAGCAATTTAGGTTGGGGTGACCTCGGAATATAAAAAAACTCCCGAGTGATTAAAATTTAGACCCACAAGTCAAAATATAACATCACTTATTGATCCAATAATTTTTGATCAACGGAACAAGTTACCCTAGGGATAACAGCGCAATCCTATTCAAGAGTCCATATCGACAATAGGGTTTACGACCTCGATGTTGGATCAGGACATCCTAATGGTGCAGCAGCTATTAAGGGTTCGTTTGTTCAACGATTAAAGTCCTACGTGATCTGAGTTCAGACCGGAGTAATCCAGGTCGGTTTCTATCTATTATATAACCTCCCCCAGTACGAAAGGACAAGGGATGTAAGGCCTACCTCACAAAGGCGCCTTAAAACTAATAGATGAAGTCAACTCAATCTAACCAGTTTATCTCCTCATAAGCCCGAGAAAAGGGGCTTTGTTAGGGTGGCAGAGCCCGGTAACTGCGTAAAACTTAAACCTTTATTATCAGAGGTTCAATTCCTCTCCCTAACAAAATGTTCTTTATCAACATTATCTCTCTTATCATCCCAATCCTTCTTGCCGTAGCCTTCCTCACCCTCGTTGAACGAAAAGTCTTAGGCTACATACAACTTCGAAAAGGGCCTAATATCGTAGGCCCCTACGGCCTCCTTCAACCAATCGCAGATGCAGTAAAACTCTTCACAAAAGAACCTCTACGACCACTTACATCCTCCATATCAATATTCATTCTAGCCCCCATTCTAGCTCTATCACTAGCCCTAACTATATGAATCCCTCTCCCAATGCCCTACCCACTCATTAATATAAACTTAGGAGTCCTATTCATACTAGCAATATCAAGTCTCGCCGTATACTCCATCCTTTGGTCAGGATGAGCCTCAAACTCCAAATACGCTCTAATCGGAGCCCTCCGAGCAGTAGCTCAAACAATCTCATATGAAGTAACACTAGCAATCATTCTCCTATCAGTCCTCCTAATAAACGGGTCATTTACACTATCCACACTAATTATCACCCAAGAACATATATGACTAATCTTTCCGGCCTGGCCCCTAGCCATGATATGATTCATTTCTACTCTAGCAGAAACTAACCGAGCCCCCTTCGACTTAACTGAAGGAGAATCCGAACTAGTTTCTGGATTTAACGTAGAGTATGCAGCGGGTCCTTTTGCCCTATTCTTTCTAGCAGAGTACGCAAATATCATTATAATAAATATCCTCACAACAATTCTATTCTTCGGTGCATTCCACAACCCATTTATACCAGAACTCTACTCTATTAACTTCACTATAAAAACCCTCTTACTAACTATCTGCTTCCTATGAATTCGAGCATCATACCCTCGATTCCGCTATGATCAATTAATACACTTATTGTGAAAAAATTTTCTACCCCTAACTTTAGCCCTATGCATATGACATGTTGCCTTACCCATTATTACCGCGAGTATCCCACCCCAAACATAAGAAATATGTCTGATAAAAGAGTTACTTTGATAGAGTAAATAATAGAGGTTTAAATCCTCTTATTTCTAGAATAATAGGCTTCGAACCTAATCTTAAGAATTCAAAGATCTTCGTGCTACCAAACTTACACTATATTCTACAGTAAGGTCAGCTAAATTAAGCTATCGGGCCCATACCCCGAAAATGTTGGTTTATACCCTTCCCGTACTAATAAAACCCCCTATTCTCACTATTATTATAGCAACTATCATGGCAGGGACCATAATCGTCATACTAAGCTCGCACTGATTACTGATCTGAATTGGATTCGAAATAAACATGCTAGCCATCATCCCTATCCTCATAAAAAAGTATAATCCACGAGCCATAGAAGCCTCTACAAAATATTTTCTTACACAAGCTACTGCCTCAATATTACTAATAATAGGAGTCACCATTAACCTTCTTTACTCCGGCCAATGAGTAATCTCAAAAATCTCAAACCCCATCGCATCCATCATAATAACCACCGCCCTAACAATAAAACTAGGCCTATCTCCATTCCACTTCTGAGTTCCCGAAGTAGCACAAGGAGTAACACTTATATCAGGAATAATCCTACTAACATGACAAAAAATCGCACCTATATCCATCCTATATCAAATCTCCCCATCAATTAACACCAACCTTCTTATACTAATAGCCCTCGCATCCGTTCTAGTAGGAGGCTGAGGCGGACTAAATCAAACTCAACTACGAAAAATCATAGCATACTCCTCCATTGCCCACATAGGCTGAATAGCCGCTATCATTATTTACAACCCTACAATAATAATCCTAAACTTAACTTTATATATTCTAATAACACTATCTACCTTCATACTATTCATATTAAACTCATCCACCACAACCTTATCCTTATCCCACATATGAAATAAATTTCCCCTAATCACCTCCATAATCTTAATCTTAATATTATCCCTAGGAGGACTACCCCCATTATCTGGCTTCATCCCTAAATGAATAATTATTCAAGAATTAACAAAAAATAACATAATTATTATTCCAACACTAATAGCCATCACCGCTCTACTTAACTTATATTTCTACCTGCGACTCACATATAGCACCGCACTTACCATATTCCCGTCCACAAATAACATAAAAATAAAATGACAATTCGAGTACACAAAAAAGGCAACCCTACTACCCCCCTTAATCATTATCTCAACTATACTACTCCCGCTAACACCTATATTATCAGTCTTGGACTAGGAGTTTAGGTTAGACCAGACCAAGAGCCTTCAAAGCTCTAAGCAAGTGCTATACACTTAACCCCTGACCAAATCACCTCTAAGGGCTGCAAGAATCTATCTTACATCAATTGAATGCAAATCAAACACTTTAATTAAGCTAAGCCCTCCCTAGATTGGTGAGCTTCTACCTCACGAAATTTTAGTTAACAGCTAAATACCCTAGTAACTGGCTTCAATCTACCTTCTCCCGCCGCGTAGAAAAAAAAGGCGGGAGAAGCCCCGGCGGCGTCTAGGCTGCTTCTTTGAATTTGCAATTCAATATGAAAATTCACCACAGAGCTTGGCAAAAAGAGGACTTAAACCTCTATTTTTAGATTTACAGTCTAATGCTTTTATCAGCCATTTTACCTATGTTCATTAACCGATGACTGTTCTCTACTAATCACAAAGATATTGGTACTTTATACTTACTATTTGGAGCATGAGCCGGCATAGTAGGCACTGCCTTGAGCCTCCTCATCCGAGCCGAACTAGGTCAGCCCGGTACTTTACTAGGCGACGATCAAATTTATAACGTCGTCGTAACCGCCCATGCTTTCGTAATAATCTTCTTCATAGTCATGCCCATTATAATTGGGGGCTTTGGAAACTGACTAGTGCCATTAATAATTGGTGCTCCGGACATGGCATTCCCCCGAATAAATAACATGAGCTTCTGACTTCTTCCTCCATCTTTTCTTCTACTATTAGCATCTTCTATGGTAGAAGCAGGTGCAGGAACGGGGTGGACCGTTTACCCCCCACTGGCTGGCAATCTGGCCCATGCAGGAGCATCCGTTGATCTTACAATTTTCTCCTTACATTTAGCCGGAGTCTCTTCTATTTTAGGGGCAATTAATTTCATTACTACTATTATCAACATAAAACCCCCTGCAATATCCCAGTATCAAACCCCCCTATTTGTATGATCAGTACTAATTACAGCAGTTCTACTCCTACTATCCCTGCCTGTACTGGCTGCTGGAATTACAATACTTTTAACAGACCGTAATCTTAATACGACATTTTTCGATCCCGCTGGAGGAGGAGACCCTATCCTATATCAACACTTATTCTGATTCTTCGGACATCCTGAAGTTTACATTCTTATCCTGCCAGGGTTCGGAATAATTTCTCACATTGTCACTTACTACTCAGGGAAAAAAGAGCCTTTCGGCTATATAGGAATAGTATGGGCAATAATATCTATTGGGTTTTTAGGCTTTATCGTATGAGCTCACCATATGTTTACTGTAGGAATAGACGTAGACACACGAGCATACTTCACATCCGCCACTATAATTATCGCTATTCCAACAGGAGTAAAAGTATTTAGTTGACTGGCAACACTTCACGGAGGCAATATTAAATGATCTCCAGCTATGCTATGAGCTTTAGGGTTTATTTTCTTATTCACAGTAGGCGGGCTAACAGGCATTGTCCTAGCTAATTCGTCCTTAGACATCGTTCTTCATGATACGTATTATGTTGTAGCTCATTTTCACTATGTGCTCTCAATGGGAGCAGTTTTTGCCATTATGGGAGGATTTGCCCACTGATTCCCCTTATTCTCAGGTTATACTCTTAACGATACTTGAGCAAAGATTCACTTTACAATTATATTTGTGGGAGTAAATATAACTTTCTTCCCTCAGCATTTCCTAGGTTTATCCGGAATACCTCGTCGGTACTCTGACTATCCAGATGCATATACCACCTGAAATACCGTCTCCTCTATAGGATCGTTTATCTCGCTTACAGCGGTGATGCTTATAATTTTTATAATCTGAGAGGCCTTTGCATCCAAACGAGAAGTTGCTATAGTAGAACTTACTACAACTAATATTGAATGACTACATGGATGTCCCCCTCCATATCACACGTTCGAAGAACCTACATATGTAATCCAAAAATAAGAAAGGAAGGAATCGAACCCCCTAAAATTGGTTTCAAGCCAATGTCATAACCACTATGTCTTTCTCAATCAGGAGGTATTAGTAAAATATTACATAACTTTGTCAA
This sequence comes from Canis aureus, assembly GCF_053574225.1. NCBI lineage: Eukaryota > Metazoa > Chordata > Mammalia > Carnivora > Canidae > Canis > Canis aureus. The sequence goes on along the minus strand of NW_027554454.1, from coordinate 8,189 downwards.
GGTTAAATTATAGGTGAAACCCCTATATACCTCTATGGCGTACCCATTTCAACTCGGATTACAGGACGCAACCTCCCCTATTATAGAGGAGCTACTTCATTTTCATGACCATACACTAATAATTGTATTCTTAATCAGTTCTTTAGTTCTCTACATCATTTCCCTAATATTGACTACAAAATTAACTCATACAAGCACAATAGACGCACAGGAAGTAGAAACAGTATGAACTATCCTACCCGCCATTATCCTAATCCTAATCGCTCTACCTTCCCTCCGAATCCTTTATATAATAGACGAAATCAATAACCCCTCTTTAACCGTGAAAACAATAGGCCACCAATGATACTGAAGCTATGAATATACTGATTATGAAGACTTAAACTTTGACTCCTACATAATCCCAACACAAGAATTAAAGCCAGGAGAACTCCGACTATTAGAAGTAGACAACCGAGTTGTCCTCCCAATAGAAATAACCATCCGAATACTTATTTCTTCAGAAGACGTTTTGCATTCATGAGCTGTTCCATCACTAGGTCTAAAAACTGACGCTATTCCAGGACGACTAAACCAAACCACCCTTATAGCCATACGACCGGGACTGTATTATGGCCAGTGCTCTGAAATCTGCGGATCTAACCATAGCTTTATACCCATTGTTCTTGAAATAGTCCCCCTATCTTATTTTGAAACCTGATCTGCCTTAATAGTATAACCTAGACTAGACTTACTCATTAAGAAGCTATAAAGCATTAACCTTTTAAGTTAAGACTGGGAGTTTTAACCTCCCCTTAATGAAATGCCACAGCTAGACACATCCACCTGATTTATTATAATCTTTTCAATATTTCTCACCCTCTTCATTCTATTCCAACTAAAAATTTCAAATCACCACTACCCGGAAAACCCAATAACCAAGTCTACTAAAATCACTAGTCAACATAATCCTTGAGAAAACAAATGAACGAAAATTTATTCGCCTCTTTCGCTGCCCCCTCAATAATAGGTCTCCCTATTGTAGTACTGATCGTCATATTCCCTTCCATTTTATTCCCAGCACCCAATCGCCTAATCAATAATCGGTTAATCTCCATTCAGCAATGATTAATTCAATTAACATCAAAACAAATACTAGCAATTCATAATCAAAAGGGACGAACCTGAGCTCTCATACTTATATCACTAATTCTATTCATTGGTTCAACTAACCTACTTGGACTACTACCCCACTCATTTACGCCCACGACACAACTCTCTATAAACCTCGGAATAGCAATCCCCCTATGAGCAGGGACAGTAATTACCGGTTTCCGCTATAAGACCAAAGCATCCTTGGCACACTTTCTACCCCAAGGCACCCCTCTTCCCCTAATTCCAATACTAGTAATCATCGAAACTATTAGTCTATTCATTCAACCCATAGCTCTAGCCGTTCGATTAACCGCCAATATTACTGCAGGACACCTCCTAATCCATTTGATTGGAGGGGCTACCTTAGCTCTTATTAATATTAGCGCGACCACAGCTTTCATCACTTTTATTATTTTAATTCTATTTACGATTCTAGAGTTTGCTGTTGCCTTAATTCAAGCCTATGTCTTTACCTTACTAGTAAGTCTATACTTACATGACAACACCTAATGACCCACCAAACTCACGCTTACCATATAGTTAACCCAAGCCCATGACCGCTAACAGGAGCCCTTTCTGCCCTTCTTATAACATCGGGTCTTATCATATGATTTCACTATAACTCAATATCCCTACTTACATTAGGATTCACAACCAACCTGCTAACCATATACCAGTGATGACGAGATGTGATCCGAGAAGGCACATTCCAAGGACATCACACCCCTATTGTACAAAAAGGACTACGGTACGGAATAGTTCTTTTTATTGTATCAGAAGTATTTTTCTTTGCAGGCTTCTTTTGAGCCTTTTACCATTCCAGCCTAGCCCCTACTCCTGAACTTGGAGGTTGCTGACCTCCCACCGGCATTATTCCTCTTAACCCACTAGAAGTTCCTCTACTCAACACCTCAGTCCTCCTAGCCTCCGGAGTATCTATTACTTGAGCCCATCATAGTTTAATAGAAGGCAATCGTAAACACATACTTCAAGGCCTATTTATTACAATCTCCTTAGGCGTATATTTTACACTATTACAGGCCTCCGAATACTACGAGACATCTTTTACAATCTCCGACGGAGTGTACGGATCTACCTTTTTTATAGCTACTGGGTTTCACGGACTACATGTAATTATTGGCTCCACATTCCTTATCGTGTGCTTTCTCCGACAACTATACTACCACTTCACATCAAACCACCACTTCGGATTTGAAGCCGCTGCATGATATTGACACTTTGTTGATGTAGTCTGACTATTCTTATATGTATCTATTTATTGATGAGGATCCTATTTCTTTAGTATAACTAGTACAATTGACTTCCAATCAGTTAGCTCCAGATCAACCTGGAAAGAAGTAATAAACGTAATACTAACCTTGATAACTAATGTAACCCTAGCGTCCTTACTTGTACTAATCGCATTCTGACTTCCCCAACTAAATATTTATACAGACAAGACAAGCCCCTACGAATGTGGTTTTGACCCCATGGGATCTGCTCGCCTACCTTTCTCTATAAAATTCTTCCTAGTTGCCATCACATTCCTGCTTTTCGACCTAGAAATCGCACTCCTACTCCCACTTCCCTGAGCGTCACAAACCAACAAGTTGACAACAATACTTATCATAGCACTCCTACTAATCTCCCTCCTAGCTGCAAGCCTAGCGTACGAATGAACCGAAAAGGGGCTAGAATGAACCGAATATGATAATTAGTTTAAGCCAAAACAAATGATTTCGACTCATTAGATTATGATTTATCTCATAATTATCATATGTCCATAGTATATATTAATATCTTTCTGGCATTCATTCTTTCTCTAATAGGTATACTTGTTTATCGATCACACCTAATATCATCGCTACTATGCTTAGAGGGCATAATATTATCACTATTTGTAATAATATCTGTAACTATTCTCAACAACCACCTTACATTAGCCAGCATGATACCAATCGTACTACTAGTATTTGCTGCCTGCGAAGCAGCATTAGGACTATCTCTACTAGTTATAGTATCTAACACCTACGGGACTGATTACGTACAAAACCTAAACCTCTTACAATGCTAAAAATTATCATCCCCACTATCATACTGATCCCCCTTACATGAGTATCAAAGCCTAACATAATCTGAATTAACACGACAACATATGGTTTGCTAATCAGCTTAATCAGCTTATTCTACCTGAATCAACCAAATGATAATACATTGAACCCCTCCTTAATATTTTTCTCTGACTCCCTATCAGCACCGCTACTAGCACTTACAACATGACTTCTACCCCTTATACTTATAGCAAGCCAACACCATTTATCAAAAGAACCCTTAACTCGAAAAAAACTATATATTTCAATACTGATTCTTCTCCAGTTGTTCCTAATTATAACTTTCACCGCCTCTGAACTTATCTTCTTTTACATCCTATTTGAGGCAACACTAATCCCAACCCTGATCATTATTACCCGATGGGGGAATCAAACTGAACGACTAAACGCAGGGCTCTACTTCTTATTTTATACTTTAATAGGATCTCTCCCACTCCTAGTAGCTCTCCTTTACATCCACAATTTCATGGGCTCCCTAAATTTTCTCATAATTCAATACTGAATTCAACCTCTGCCAAACTCCTGATCTAATGTTTTCTTATGATTGGCATGCATGATAGCATTCATAGTAAAGATACCTCTATACGGCCTCCACTTGTGACTACCAAAAGCACACGTAGAGGCCCCTATTGCCGGCTCCATGGTACTTGCCGCCGTACTCCTGAAATTAGGAGGCTATGGCATGATACGAATTACAACCCTACTAAACCCCCTGACCAACTTCATAGCGTATCCTTTCATAATATTATCTCTATGAGGCATAATCATAACAAGCTCTATCTGTCTCCGTCAAACAGATCTAAAATCCCTAATTGCATACTCCTCAGTTAGTCATATGGCACTCGTTATTGTAGCGGTTCTTATTCAAACACCATGAAGTTATATAGGTGCAACAGCCCTAATAATTGCCCATGGTTTAACATCCTCGATGCTATTCTGCTTAGCCAACTCCAATTACGAACGAATCCATAGCCGTACTATGATTCTCGCACGAGGACTTCAAACCCTCCTTCCCCTGATAGCAGCCTGATGGTTATTAGCAAGCCTCACAAATCTGGCTCTTCCTCCAACAATTAATCTTATCGGAGAACTATTTGTAGTGATATCCTCATTCTCATGATCCAACATTACTATTATTCTAATAGGAATTAACATCACCATCACTGCCCTATACTCACTTTATATACTAATCACCACACAGCGTGGTAAATATTCCCACCATATCAAAAATATCAAACAGTCATTCACACGAGAAAATGCCCTAATAACCTTGCATCTACTGCCTCTACTCCTCCTATCCCTTAACCCTAAAATTATTCTCGGTCCCATCTACTGTAAGCATAGTTTAACAAAAACATTAGATTGTGAATCTAATAATAAAAGCTCAAACCTTTTTGCTTACCGAAAAAGTACTGCAAGAACTGCTAACTCATGCTCCCATGTATAAGAACATGGCTTTTTCAACTTTTATAGGATAGAAGTAATCCATTGGTCTTAGGAACCAAAAAATTGGTGCAACTCCAAATAAAAGTAATAAATATATTTACTTCATGCATAATCACAGCTCTAGTCATTCTTACTTTGCCCATCATTATAACCTCTACTAAACTCTACAAAAATAAGCTATACCCATACTATGTAAAAACCGCTACTTCTTACGCATTCATAATTAGCATAATTCCCACAATAATATTCATCTACTCAGGACAGGAAACAATTGTTTCAAACTGACATTGAATAACAATCCAGACCATAAAACTATCCATGAGTTTTAAATTAGACTACTTCTCAATAATCTTTGTGCCCGTAGCCCTTTTTGTCACGTGGTCTATTATAGAGTTTTCTATATGATATATACACTCCGATCCTTATATTAACCGATTTTTCAAGTATCTTCTCTTATTTCTTATTACTATAATAGTCTTAGTCACCGCAAACAACATATTCCAACTATTCATTGGCTGAGAAGGAGTTGGCATTATATCATTTTTACTTATTGGATGATGATACGGCCGAACCGATGCAAATACAGCTGCCCTACAAGCTATCCTCTATAACCGTATTGGAGATGTAGGCTTCATTATAACCATAGCATGGTTTCTATTGAACTTAAACACATGAGACCTTCAACAAATCTTTATTACAACAAACGATAATTTTAATTTGCCGCTACTTGGCTTACTATTAGCAGCTACCGGTAAATCTGCTCAATTCGGCTTACATCCCTGACTCCCCTCAGCCATAGAAGGCCCCACTCCTGTATCAGCCCTACTTCACTCAAGCACAATAGTTGTAGCAGGAGTATTTCTTCTTATCCGCTTTCATCCACTAATAGAGCATAATCAAACTATTCAAACCCTCACTTTATGCTTAGGGCTATTACTACACTATTTACTGCAATCTGCGCTCTTACACAGAACGATATCAAAAAAATTGTAGCGTTCTCTACCTCAAGCCAACTAGGCCTAATAATAGTAACAATTGGCATTAACCAGCCTTACCTAGCCTTCTTACACATCTGCACTCACGCATTTTTTAAAGCTATGTTATTCATATGTTCAGGGTCAATTATCCACAGCCTAAACGATGAACAAGACATTCGAAAGATAGGTGGCCTATTTAAAGTCCTTCCCTTCACCACAACTTCCCTGATTGTCGGAAGCCTCGCATTAACAGGCATACCTTTCCTTACAGGATTCTACTCCAAAGACCTGATCATCGAGTCCGCTAACACGTCGAATACCAACGCCTGAGCCCTCTTAATTACACTCGTTGCCACATCCCTAACCGCTGCCTACAGCACCCGAATTATATTCTTCGCTCTACTAGGCCAGCCCCGCTTCTCCCCTATAATCCTTATCAACGAGAATAATCCTCTCCTAATTAACTCTATTAAACGACTCCTTATCGGAAGTGTATTTGCAGGATACATTATCTCCCACAGCATCACACCCACCACCATCCCACAGATAACTATGCCTCATTATCTAAAAATGATAGCCCTTGCAGTAACTATCTTGGGTTTCATCCTGGCACTAGAACTAAACCTTACCATACAAGGACTCAAATTTAACTATCCATCTAATTACTTTAAATTTTCCACCCTCCTTGGCTATTATCCAACCATTATGCACCGCCTCACACCTAAAACAAGTTTAACCATCAGCCAGAAATCAGCATCTATACTTCTGGACTCCATCTGACTAGAAAACATCCTACCCAAATCAATCTCGTATTTCCAAATAAAATCTTCTACCCTTATTTCAAATCAAAAGGGTCTCATCAAGCTCTATTTCCTATCGTTCATACTAACTATAATTCTCAGCCTACTAATCCTTAATTACCACGGGTAACTTCCATGATAACCAACACACCAGTTAACAGCGACCAACCTGTAACAATCACCAACCAGGTTCCATAACTATATAAAGCCGCAATACCCATAGCCTCTTCACTAAAAAACCCAGAGTCCCCCGTATCATAAATTACCCAATCCCCTATTCCATTAAACTTTAATACTACCTCCACCTCATCATCCTTCAAATATAGCAAGCAGTCAACAACTCAGACAATAGACCAGTAATAAAAGCCGCTAGAACAGCCTTATTTGAAACTCACACCTCAGGGTATTGCTCAGTAGCCATAGCAGTTGTATAACCAAATACTACTAATATACCCCCAAATAAATTAAAAACACTATCAGCCCTAAAAAAGAACCCCCAAAATTCAGAACAATCGCACAACCAATCCCACCGCTAATAATTAGCACAAGCCCACCATAAATAGGAGATGGTTTAGTGGCAAAACCCACAAAACTCATCACAAAAACGATACTTAAAATAAATACAATGTATGTTATCATTATTCCTACATGGAATTTAACCATGACTAATGACATGAAAAATCATCGTTGTATTTCAACTATAAGAACATTAATGACCAACATTCGAAAAACCCACCCACTAGCCAAAATTGTCAACAATTCATTCATTGACCTCCCAGCGCCATCTAACATCTCTGCTTGATGGAATTTCGGGTCCTTATTAGGAGTATGCTTGATTCTACAGATTCTAACAGGTTTATTTCTAGCTATACACTACACATCGGACACGGCCACAGCTTTTTCATCGGTCACCCACATCTGTCGAGACGTTAACTACGGCTGAATTATCCGCTATATACATGCAAATGGCGCTTCCATATTCTTCATCTGCCTATTCATACATGTGGGACGAGGCCTATACTATGGATCCTATGTATTCATAGAAACATGAAACATTGGAATTGTACTACTATTCGCAACCATAGCCACAGCATTCATAGGCTATGTACTGCCGTGAGGACAAATATCATTTTGAGGGGCAACTGTAATCACTAACCTTCTCTCCGCCATCCCCTATATCGGAACCAACTTAGTAGAGTGAATCTGAGGTGGCTTCTCAGTAGACAAAGCAACCTTAACACGATTCTTTGCATTTCATTTTATCTTTCCATTCATCATCGCAGCTCTAGCAATAGTACACCTCCTATTTCTACACGAAACCGGATCCAACAACCCCTCAGGAATCACATCAGACTCAGACAAATTCCGTTTCACCCCTACTACACAATTAAAGATATCCTAGGAATCCTACTCCTGCTCCTAGTCTTAATATCACTAGTTTTATTTTCACCAGACCTATTAGGAGATCCAGACAACTACACCCCTGCAAACCCCCTAAACACCCCTCCACATATCAAACCTGAATGATACTTCCTATTCGCCTATGCCATCCTACGATCTATCCCTAATAAATTAGGAGGTGTACTCGCCCTAGTATTCTCCATCCTAATTTTAGCATTCATTCCATTCCTCCACACATCTAAGCAACGCAGTATAATATTCCGACCCCTCAGCCAATGCCTATTCTGACTTTTAGTCGCCGATCTTCTTTCACTTTAACT